>NW_015630423.1:3946-29804 GCF_001515625.1 Sinocyclocheilus rhinocerous | reverse complement strand
TATATATTTATTTATTTTTTTTTATTATTTTTTTTGAATTGCCTAGGACGTTAATTGTTGCTGTCCATCAGTATGCATTATGAATATTTGAGAAGTAGCCTGGAGCCATGAGAAATAACTACACAGCACTTTTCTAAAGGAAACAGAATTCTTACTTAATGGCATGTGTTATCAGTCCATCCCAAACACTTACATGTGTTACAAATTTCCTGAGAGTATTGGCATCATATTCTCTTGTCCATGTTGATGTCGCCTTCAGATACAAAAGTAGGAAATTACTTCCGACATAAATCTTTTTATTTTTGTGTGCTAAAGTGTATCATAAACAGGACATATATGTAACGTATATATTATATATGTATATTCATTCAACATCCCTTGTGAACAGAGTGCTTCAAATCTTGAAAGTATATTTAAAAAAAATTGTACTTGCAGGTAGTATGGTGTTTATGAAATAAAAGGCCACTTAAGTGCACTTAAAGAGAGTTCACTTTCATAACTATGTTTCTTAACCGTTAGTAAAAAGTGCACTTTGAAATAATGTTTAAACTTTTAAACTTTTGTTGTGTTTAAAGAAGTACACTTATTTTAATTTGGTCACTAACATACTAAAGCACATGTTAAGTTCTTGATAATAATTTTAATTAGTATGTTATTTGATATTACATTTAAAGTTAATATTTTTAAATGTACTAAACTGCAACTTCATTGTTACAAATATGTAATTACAAATATATTCAAATACACGACAACAAAAATGACATTATATTTTAGTTTACCATAAATGATTGCCAGTACATTTAAGCATACACTTAATGATATTTCAAAGACAACAGAAGTATTTATGAAATTAAATATGTACCTCAGTCATACCTTTAATTCTGTTAAATGAAACAAAATGTAACAAACATAACATTAAATGTAACAAAGTTTTATGTATGCATTGTTATATGACTTTTCCCTTTGCATTATAGTTCAAAAACATCTGTTGAAGCACATCTGTTTAGATCATATGTGTCTATCGTCTGAGTCACTTTCAGGTGCTGATTTCATGTTGTCTTTTGCTGTAGGCCTGTCTGTTCAAACCCGACAGACTCGTGGCTGGAATTTCATCTTGTCATACTCTAAACACTGCCTTTCAGATGACTGTTGTTACCAGACTGCTCTTAGCAAAGCACGCGCACATTTTGAGTGGTTATGATTGATCCCTGAGGAATTTGTAGTGAGTATATGTTAATCAAACACATTTTTATCGGAAGCATTAAAAGTTTTCAGGTGGAAAACAGGCTGATGATTAATTCAGACAGGCTGCATAATTTTTAAAGTTGCATTACCGGAGCATGCAGGCTTCATAAACTAAAACACTGTGGGCATTTTAAATAAACAGAAGAGCAGCAGTCAGCACTTTGTGTCTCATGACTCTGAAAGCTCTGATAGGATCCTGGGAAACATTAAATATTACAGTAAATATCCCATTCATCCTTAAGTGTAGCCAAAACTGTTGTGCAAGCTCACGCTATATCACTATTAATCTCTCCAGGGTGTTTGTTTAAGCAAATGCAGACAGTTAATATTTTATACTTCATAACATGAGCATCGCAGCTAATAAACAATGGCAGATAGCTTTACTATTCTCAGCGTTAAATACATGGTCAGCATTAAGGCCAGTCAAGTCAAGTCACCTTTATTTTTATAGCACTTTATTGTTTCAAAGCAACTTCACAGTATTCAACAGGAAAGTAACAAATCAATGAGGCAAATCCAAAATTCTGCAATAAAGCTGCTTTAGCAACATAATAGTGTCATTATTCAGTTCCGTTCAGTTCAGTGTTGGTTCAGTTTAGTTCAATAACTGTGTTAATTATCATTCATTATTAAACTAGTTTAACTCAGCTGTGAGCAGCTCTAGACAGCAGTGTCGTTACTCAGCTCGAATCAGCTCAGTGTTGATTCAGTTCAGACTCTGGTCTTAATGGTCACATGTAAACATAATGTTTGTGATGAGTAGGCCTATTTTCTTTTCAATATAATCAGATTTATTTTTGATCTAGTTTGACTGAGGCTGCACAAGTGTCAACATTGTCAATCTCCAGCTCCCAAGTTCAGTACAAAAATACAATTTGTGTTATGAGTGAGTTATTGAATTGTGAATATTGAAACTTTTGACAACCTTTTCAAAGTGCAAGTGTCTGAAACCAATATCGTTATCATCTCTGTGTAAACTACAAAAATGCAAATTTGTGAAAACTATGACGTCAAGATATCCACATATCCCATGTTTAGTCTATAGGTATTTGAGCAGGAGTAGTCTTTCTTTACAAAGTGATATCTATTGGCCTGGCATGCATAATATAGCGTTTTTATTCATTTTCACAGATCTATGGGGATCGTTTTGAAAATGTTGTTGTCTGTGTGCAAAACTTTTTAAAAACACAAAGGAAAAATGGGTAACACTTTATTTTAAGGTGTCCTTGTTACACGTTACATGTACTTACTATTATAATAACAATAAATTATGCATAATTATATGCAAGTAACCATAAGCCAAACCCTAATCCTAACCCTAACCATATAGTAAGTACATGTAGTTAATTAATATTACTCAGTACTTAAATGTATAATTACACTTTAACAAGGACTCCTTAAAATAAAGTGTAACCGAAATTTTTTTTCTGTTTTTTAATACATCGCTGTTGTGTGTACCCTGATTCTTTCAAAAACGAAACAGCATTACACGGTTCATTCCACTGTGACTTGGAATTATTTTCACTGGCAGAGCAAAAAGAGACAAAATCTGAATTCAAAATATTTTGTGAACACAATGGTGCCATTCATAACGAGTGGTTGGTTATGACAGATCAATGCCTATATGCACTATACAAATTTAGCTCTGACTCTTACCGACAGTTAATGGAGATCGCCGACAAATGCCTGAAATCTGGGGCAAATTGATGCTCGTATGAGTGAATGATTGTCGCTTTTTTAAGATGAGATCTAAGAGAAGCTAAAGCGTTGCAAATGCCTGAGAGAGATGCAGTATTTAGCAGGTTAAATAGCTAGTGTCACAGTGTCTA
Organism: Sinocyclocheilus rhinocerous; assembly: GCF_001515625.1. Taxonomy (NCBI): domain Eukaryota; kingdom Metazoa; phylum Chordata; class Actinopteri; order Cypriniformes; family Cyprinidae; genus Sinocyclocheilus; species Sinocyclocheilus rhinocerous. Next base: position 26,730 of record NW_015630423.1, on the reverse strand, counting down.
GCTGGTGTGCCCATGTATAGCCACCAGAGGGCACGCTTCTTAAGTTTTGTTTGTTTCTCTGGACTTCAGTTCCCATCACCCTCTGCTTTGACTATCAAGTCTCATTACATTCAGCTGTGTCTCATTTACCTTGTTAACTCATCCACATATAAGCCCGGTTTTCTTTGTCTTTGGTTGCTGGTTTATTGTTTACTCTTACGTGTTTTCTGTTGCTCTGTTTTTGCCCTGATGTGGATTACTCTGTTTGTTTTTGGACTCTTCAATAAATGCTGCATTTGGATCTTCTTGTTTTGGAGCATTCCGTGACAGAATAAACCAGCCATCAACAGATCCAGGAGCTAGTCTGGGCTTATTGGATTGTGGACCATGGGCATTCGTATTCTTCCTCCTGCTTCGAAAAAGGAGCGGAAGCTCGGCTCCGGATCTTGGCGGATCTTCGCCAACAGGGGATGGAAGTAGGAGGTTTTGCTCAGACCTTCTGGACTTTGGTGGTAGGACTGGAACTTTGTGAGTCCGAGCGCACCAAGATTTTTAATGATTGCTTGGACAACCCCTTGCCTCCTCGGGAGATGGAGGGGCTTAAGACTCTCGACTTTTGGAGTTTCATTGATTATCTCTGTTACCGCAATTTAGTAATGTCATTGAGTCCATTGCAGTGCCCCCGGAGATGTTCGAGCCTGCTCCAGTGGATAGTGAATCTCAGTCTCGCAAGCGAAGGTCGAGAAGGAGGAGGGCAGCAAGGTCCACTCCAGTTCTCCCGGAGCCCGCTCCAGTCCTTGAATCTGCGCCAGATCCCACTCCAGTCTATGAGTCTGACCCAAATCTGGTGGTCCTGGAGGACCTGACTCTGGTGGTCCCAAGTCAGGTGGTCCTGGAGGACCCAACTCCGGTGGCCCTGACTCCAGTGGTCTCGAGTTTGGTGGTCCTGGAGGACCCGACTCCGGTGGTCCTGAGTCTGGTGGTCCTGGAGGACCCGACTCCGGTGGTCCCGAGTCTGGTGGTTTTGGAGGACCTGACTCTGGTGGTCCCGAGTCTGGTGTTCCTGGAGGACCCAGAGTGGTCTCAGAGGTTGCCACAGAACCGCCAATTTCACTACTGCTGCCATAATCAAGAAGGCCGTCTTTGCCTTTGGCCTCTGTGCTGCTCTGCGTGCATGGGAGCATTCAGAGTCCACTCATGAACCCGCTCCAGTCCGGGAGCATTCAGAGTCCACTCCAGAGCCCGCTCCAGTCCAGGAGCCTTCAGAGTCCACTGCAGAGCCCGCTCCAGTATGGAAGCCCTCAAAGTCCACTCATGAACCCGCAGCAGTCCAGGAGCCTTCAGAAACCACTCCAGAGCCCGCTCCAGTTCAGGAGTCCTCAGAGTCCACTCATGAACCAGCTCCAGTCCAGGAGTCTTCAGAGTCCACTCCAGAACCCACTCAAGTCTATGGGTTCACTCCAGAGCCCACTCAAGTCTATGAGTTCACTCCAGAACTCACTCAAGTCTACGAATTCATTCCAGAGTTCGTTTCAGTCTACGAATCCACTCCAGAGCTTACTCAAGTTTATGAGTTCACTCCTGAGCTCGTTCCAGTCCAAGAGTCCACTACCGAGTCTGCTCTAGTTCCTCCCGAGGTGGTGGTTTCTGCTGTGGAGCCTCTCGAGGCGGCGGTGTCCGTTTCAGCTCCCCTCTGGGTGGTGGTGTCCACTCCTGAACTCTCAGTCTGCCTGGTCATGGCCAAGGAGACTGTTGGTGACTGTTGCCTTCCCAGTTTCGGTCAAGGAGACCGTTGCTGAACTGTCTGCCTGTCCTGTTTCATCCATCAAGGCTGTTACTAACCTTTCTGTGCTCTTCTTTGCAGTCCTGCTTGAGCTGCTAGGGGCTTCATCGGCCTTGTCAGCTCCGCTGAGGTGGTTGTCAGCTCTGCCTTTGCTGTCTGCCAAGCTCCTGGCTCTGCCCTGGTCGCCCGCCGGGGTTGTTGTTTGGCCGGAGCCTTGCTGGTCTGTCCCTCCGGCCCCCGCCCTGGCCTCGTGCTCTGCTGGCCTCGCCTTGGCCTCCTGCCTTGCCGGCTCCGCCCTAGCCCTCTGGCCTACCTCTGTTTCTAGACCTCTTTCACTACATGGACCAGGCCCGCCATCCCTCCCCCTGGTCCGCCTCCGTTCCGCCTCCCTCCTGGATTTCATTGACTTTTTGTGGAGCGTCTGGAATCCGCTCCTTAGAGGGGGGGGTGATTCAGCTGTGTCTCATTTACCTTGTTAACTCATCCACATATAAGCCCGGTTTTCTTTGTCTTTGGTTGCTGGTTTATTGTTTACCGTCACGTGTTTTCTGTTGCTCTGTTTTTGCCCTGGTGTTTGTTTTTGGACTCTTCAATAAATGCTGCAATTGGATCTTCTTGTTTTGGAGCATTCCGTGACAGCTAGACCTGTCTGTGACTCCAAATCCTGCAGTGTGTAATGTGTTTTGACTGGAAATGACAGTTAGTGTGGAAAAAAACAGTAATCCGACGACTTTGAAACTAGTTTCACATCAGACAGGAATGACATTTGAGGTATTTATTACATTTATTAAAGGTTTTTATTGAAATGGTGAAATAAAGTTTTATAGTTTCTGAAAATTCAGTCTTTTTTGCAATCATAATTTCTGTCATCCCTTCTCTGAAGAGTCTCACCACATGCCGCTACAAAATTGAAAGGTAAATACTTTTGAGGTGACAGTTCCTTGGCTCTTTATACCTGTATCTCAGTTCATCCAGACAGTCTCTTTCTAAATATCTTTAAACAGTATGGGAAAGTTTGGAGTAAACGGTGTGTTGGAAATTCCAGTGTCTCTTATTTTCTGGATTTCCGTTTTCTTGTGTGTGAGGAAAGTAAAAAAAACAAAACAATTTTTCTTAAGATCATGACAAAGGGAGACAGAGCAGGACTGCAACCGTATCTGGCTTCCTTCCACGACTCTTCCTTGATCCGATCTTCTGCTTATGGACTGACAAACCAGATTCCAGTTTGCCTGGTAACCACTACCAGAACAATACAGCTATAAACAGAATATAGGGAACCTCGCAATTAACCTTAATGCACAAAGGTATGACTTGATTTTAGGACTTTCATCTCAGCACTCCTAAAAATCTGGGATTAGGATGTCAGCTTCTTCAGGAATATGGCTTCACCTTAAAGCCTTTATGGAACTGTTTCTTTGTGGGCAGAATAGTAAGCTCAAAGTAGATTTGGAAAAGCGGATATGCGAGTAAGTCTCCCTCAGTGGGAAAAATTTACGCCACTCTATTAGTAACACACTCAAGGCAAAAATCACCTATAAATGTGTCTCATAAACTCTTGGTTTTGTTCAGACAGGCTTCTTTTGCTTCATAGCGTCATTTAGGTCATGAGGTGCAGATTAATGGAAGATTTTTTATGATGCATATTTATTTAAAATATATATGAAATTTTCTTTGGTGCTGAGTATTACATTTGCTAAACCATATGGGTCTTTCCTCTAAAAAAGTGGTTGAGAAATCTATCATCTGAATAAAAAATTCCACAGTGAACAATATGATTTATTACTCTGTTTTGAACACGTGTATTATCTCATTCACTAAAACTGTTAACTCCCTTCAAATCAATTGAAAACAGATTTAGTAAATGAATCAGAGATCAGTCTCATTGTTTGGAAATGTGTAGAGTGCCAACAAAAATCATCACTGTCATTGACACCACAATCCAGATTGTTCATTCTTTGATATGTGTCCAACTTGAAACACAGTTAATGGAAAGAATATAACAGGGATGAAAGTGTAAGTCATTATTCTTCCTTCCTAATAGATTGTCATGCTGTTTTGCTCCATCTCACATGAAACTTAAAATATTCAAAGTGAAATTCAAAATACATGTTGTTAAAATAATTCAAAAAGATGAATCTTATTAAAATGATGTTTTAGCAAACGCCAATTTTAATTTTAAATTAGCTTGTATGCCCACCCAAAACCAAATCAAAACCAAAACTCCTCCACACCTCCTGAAATCCAGAAAAACCATTATGACATTGATTGTTTTATCTGTAGATTTTTAGATTTGATTATGGACTTTGTTATGAAAGGAAAGACATTAAAGGCATGTTTTTAATAAACAAATCAGATTGTAGGTTTTGCACAGATTTATTTTTAACATGTAGCGTTTATTAAATAGATGTTTATTTTAACAATTATATTTCCCGATTTTTCACACAATTTGTGTAAATACAAAAATGGGCATGACATATGCTATTTCATGCTTTATGTGAACATTATTTTGGGGGTCAACTGTAATGCAGAAGATGCAATAATCAGAGACTTGTCAAAGTTTCATTTCTCATATTTTATATGAATATTGTATATAGAAATATGTTTCCAAGCATTTGGCATCTCTCTTAATATCCACTCAAAACTTGCATGTATAATCTGAGAAATTCAGAGGACAAAAATGATCGACTGGGTCAGAGGATGATGACGCTTACAGGCCAAATACGTTTCAGCATTTTGGAAACATCGTAAACAAATTCCTATTTCATTTTGGTTAATAAGTCCAAATAAGGATGTGTAATTGGTTTAAGGACATGTATTGGGTCAGTAAAATCTGAGAATCTGTGAATGATGAACTGAGCCTCTAGCCTCATGCATGTTTGTAGAAACACGGTTTCATTTCAAAGTGATATTGATTTACAGGGTAAATCTGGATTAACGTTCGGTCTGGAACGGCAGAGTGAAGGAATAATTCAAAACGGATCTCACTGAGCACTTAATGCACAACATGCACTAGACGTGTCAGAACTTGTGTATGCAGTGACTGTTTGTATAGCTGAGCAACTGTTTCACATTATAACAACCTGTTAACAGTTTTTAATACATATTGTATTTATTTTACAGTCACATTCTACAGTATTTTTTCTTGTTTGTATAGAGAATGCAAAGCTGTTTCTTTACAGCCTGAAATTGAACCTTTTCTTGGTTTATAATATACGTAACACTGTGCTGTAATATGACTCAGAAAGTTAAGCAAATCAAAAGTCATTTATTTCCATGTACTGAATTTTGTCGTCTGTAATCATCTGCAGATGACATACTGGAGTTGTTTGTCACAGAGGAATTGCTTCCCGCCACAACATTTGATTTATGAACATCTGATTTGATTAATTTCACATATGTATAACCTGTCAAGTGTAAAGTTACTGAGAAACCATAACGAAAGTCTTGCCCTCTGCCCTGGCTTTATTAGAAATGAAAAAAAGCAGAGTGTTCTGTTCCATTCTGAATGCTAATACCGTTCTCATCTGTATTACGATCCCTGAAACGTTATTGAACCAATGGCTATGATTTTCTCTCACAATATATATGAAGAGTCGTCTGAAAAATTTACATTTTTCTAGGGCTCGTATGTCCAGTTATTTCACTTTAATGGCAATGAAAAGAATCTATTCATTGCCATTAAAGTGAAATTACTGAAGCTACACATAGGTGATAGTATTCTCATCACAATTGGAGAAGAGGTTAAGGAATTACAGCTCTTTAATATGTACCTGCCCCTTTTTTCAAGGGACCATAAGTAATTGGACGGTTGACTCAAAAGCCATTTCATGGACAGATGTGGGCTATTCCTTTGTTATTTCTACATCAATTAAGCACGTAAAAGGTCTGGAGTTGATTCTAAGTGCGCCATTTGCATTTGGAAGCTGTTGCTGTGAACCCACATCATGCGGTCAAAGGATCTCTGCATGCAGGTCAAACAGACAATTGTTAGGCTTCAAAAACAGAGAGATAACAGGAACATTAGGAGAAAGCATGAAAAAAGCTTGACTGGAAATGCAAATTATTGTGTTTATAAGGAATATGTTACAAGGATTTTTTTTTTCTTAATGAAATTATTCGGCAACTGATCAAATGTGACCATAAAAACTTTCATAATTTCAAATAAATGCTGTTCTGTTCTGTTGTGCCTTCTATTCAGCTAAAAGAAACCTGAAAAATGTACCATGGTTTCCACACAAAAAAAAAAAAGCAGCACAATTGTTTTCAATTACATTTGAAAATATGTTCAAATTGAAGGCAGTTTTGTAATAATTTTGTAACAATCAAATTGTAATAATAATGTACATCATGTCTTATTATAACTCATGAGGATAAGAAGTTTCCTATTGTAATATAACCATCTTGTAATAAAAATAAACAATTAGAATCTGTTTGAATAAGATTCCACCCCCGGACATACTGTGAAAGTGTCCATAATAAAAAAAAAACATCCTAATTTAAATTTGTATTAGTTTCTCTTTAATAGATTATTTGCAAAGAAACAAAGTGCACTCCAGTCCCACTGCCAATATTTATCCACTTTAATTTGGCAGCGGCTATTTGCACTAAGTGCAAATAGCAATATATATTGTTTACACTAAGTGCAAATATCAGTGGGTTCCTTTTACACTAATTGAAAATAGCAGTATTTTTTAACTATATATTTTTTACAATAAGTGCAAATAGCGATAGATTCTGTTTAAATTATGAAAAAATAGGAGTATTTCCATTGCAATAATAGTAGTTACATGCTGTTTATACTAGGCTACTACACTCTAAAAAAAAAAGGTTCTTCAGCGGTTCTTTGGAGTGGTTAAGGTGCTATATAGCACCACTACCGTATAAAGAACCTGTTAAGCCCCTGTATGGTTCTTCAGCGGTTCTTCAGCGGTTCTTTGGAGTCGATGAGGTGCTACCGTAAAACCTGTAAGCCCCTGTATAGTTCTTTAAAGGTTCCTTAACTCTCTCTTAGTCTCTTAGTTTAGTTGGGGAAAGGGTTAAAACAATATTAAAATACAGTCTATTTCTTGAAGATATAATTTTTTTTTGCCCCCAAGGCCCCCGTAAGGAAACATTCCAGGGCCCCCACATGGAACCTTTGACCTCAGAAAAAAAGGACCTCTCCACAAACAGCAACACCAACTTCACACATTACTAACCAGTCAGACTTTATTTCTGGAGTATCTAAAACAGAAGTTCTTTATTGAGAATTAAGGTTTAGATGTTTTTTTTTTTTTTTACATCTTACCGTTTTGGTGAATAGTGTTTGCTTTAGTTGCCTCTTGACCATTGACTTTAATTTTATTTTAAAATAAGTTTTCCATTGGCTGTTACAATGTTTATAAAGCACATATGTGATGGCAAGGCACTTATGGTAAAATCAATTCATGCGTCTGAGTCTGTGGTTGCATTTTATCAAAATCTGTAGTTCTTTTATGAGTTGTATATTATTGCAGTTCTACGATACTACGTGACAATGTGAGAAAATTGTATAAACCACTTTTAGAATTATGGGTTATAAAGATTTTTCAATTCTGTCACTCATAGACATGAAGAATCAGCATGTGAATCTCAGCAATGGTGACAAAATATTCTGATATGATTTTTGAACATCACAAAACAGGGCAGTAAAAAGTCACAACACAAATAAAAGCAAATAGTAAGAATAAAAGAATATACTAAGACAATGCAGCTGCATAATTTATTCATGTCGCAATGCATGCTGGGAGCCATGGATGAGTTATGATTGGTGCACCATTGTTGAGAAAAAGTGCTATGTAGCACCTCTTATGGTTCTACATGGCACCATTCGACAAAGGTGCTATATAGCACCTGTAAAAATAGGTGCTAAATAGCACTAAAAGTGGTCCCCCTATGATTTCAAGCCAAAGAACCGCTTTTAATGCTATATAGCACTATTTTTTTTAGAGTGTAGTGCCAATTATAGTATGCAATAACGTATTGAGTGTAAATAATCATTTTTATTAAAATTATTAAATGGATGCCGCTTTGGGACAATAAAGCCCTCCCTACACCTAACCTTAACAGATAAACACCCATGAGGCATGTTATTTTCCAGTTTTTTGATTATTTCCTTCATTTTTATTGAAAATAATTGCCTTTCTGATCTGATATGTGATGTGAAAAGGGAGAAGAACGAGTTTGGCAAAAGTGGGATTCGAACTCGAGTCGATCAGGTCAAAGAGTATATTTCTTCTACATGCTTTACTATCTACTCCACTGGAACAGCTTTTTAATAGGTTTTTGCAATGTTGTCTAACCCTACCACACGTTGGTGGACTGAGTTAGTGTAAATAGCCTCTGCCAAAAAGGCGGGCTACTTGCACTTAGTGTAAACAGACACGATTTAATTTACTTGTAATGAATACTTACTCTTAGTTACAGCTAACCAAAACTAAACATCATAAGTGTATTAATAAGCGAACACAAACCTTGTCTTAAGAGTTGTCAGATTCAAACACTTTTATGACAACGGCCTCGTGTGGCTGCATTTTTATTGACCTTAGAGACACGGGGCCGAATCGGTCAAGACCTGTGCTGGTTACAAACACCCCACCTTCAGGTAAGCAGGGAGCCCAGTCTGGATCCAGAGTGTGAGGTTCAGAACCCAAATTAAACAGGACCAGGAAGTGAACGCAGCCCCATGAGCGCAGGAAAGCTAAAGGAGGCGTGACTGTAGAATTGAAGCCAGAGGATGACATGCTGGCATTGAAGGATAGAGTCTCTTCACGGGCACGTGACTGACTCAGAGAATGGAAGAGGGCTAGAGGCTGATTCAGCTGATCCAGATCCTGAGAATGGAAATATCATACCACAATAAATGAACATTCAGATTCAGACAACCAGATTTTTAAAAAAGGCCTAAACTCTAAAAAAATAAAGGTTCCAAAGTGATGCCATAAAGACCTGTTTTGTGTTCCTCAAAGAACCCTTCAGTGAACAGTTCTTAAAAGAACCATTTTTCCTCAATGTGAAGAACATGAACATTTTTCCACTATAAAGAACCCTTTGTCCAATGGAAAGTTCCCATGGATGTTAAAGGTTCTTCATTGCACCAGAGATGCCAATAAAGATCCTTTATTTTAAAGAGTGTTATTTCAAACTGTAACTATAGCAATGGTACATTGAAGATGGTTTTCTCATCTCACCTGAACTGGATTGACCTCATCTCCATATCTGAAGATGGGTGTCCCGGGTAAAGTCATAATCAGGACTAGAATCGCTCTCTCCAGCTCCCATTGTACCCCTCCACTTATCTGTGAATGGTGCAAACTCATGTGACACTGCATACAAAGCATTCTCAGAAACATTTCTTAAGAAATGTAACCCAGACTGCATTAAATACAGCGAAGATACACATGGTTTGTGCGGACCACAATGTGTTTTGTTCAATGATATGTCATCACTATGTAAAATTTCAAAGCCTTTTGACCAAGAATTTTTAACCTTGTTACAAAGTTCCTTATAGTTATTAGAATGTCTAAAGTGGACTATCGAAATAAAGTGTAACCTTTTTTTTTAATATACATTTGTGATGAACAGTATGATACAGTATATCTCTCATGGTTCCCTAAACCATAAATCAAACTGCATTCTACATGTTGTTCATTTTCTGCAGTTAACTCATACTACTGATGCCATGATTTACATTGGTCTTATTTACTGTAAATAAAGGTGTTCCAGTTTGATGCGTCACAAAAATGAAACCTTGATCATGGTTTTGGAGCAAGGCCACATGTTGTACCAACAACAGACTATGCTTCTATCCACAGGTTGAGAGCTATAGTTCTAACCACAAAAGTTTGCGATGCCATTTGCCAATTTTGTTGCAATTATGGTTTATCGGGAAACACCAAATCATTGAACTACGTTGATAATGACGGAAACGTGTGTTCATAGTAGGCTAACAATGCTTTTGGACAACAAACTAGGTAGGACCAGCAAACCAGCATAGGTTTCTGGAATCATTAGAAGAATCACTGTGCAAGATTCAGTCCCCTGTAGAATTCAGTCTCCCTCAAACACCATACGATTACACAACATAACATGCACTGAACATACTAGCTTAGCAGGCTTGCTGACTAGAGGCTATAATGCTGGAATGTTAGCTCAGCAGTCTAATGGCTAGAATAATGGCTTTAATTTGATGATTTCATAAAATCCTTTGGGGATTTTGCTGTCGATAAACTATTAGACTCAGTTCAGTGAAATGTCCACTCACGGTCCAGCTCGGCCAGTGTCCTTGTGGCATCTGCAGACTGGCCTCCATGGCCTCAGCCACCTCAGCAGGAAACAATGAATGGTGTAATGGGGGGGGGATCAGTGACTTTACAACCAGCTCCACCAGTGAACCATTAACCATTGACACATTGAGTTCTGGAAGAGTGTTACCTGTTTGCCTCACCATCAGTATGCTACAACGAGATAACCAGACCTCATTTATGTCGCCAAGACTTAAGCAAGTTTATATAGTAATAATTATTAGTCAGTTGTCAAGTTCAGTGCATGGGCTCAAAATGAATATGGAGTTAATCTCAATATAAAATGATGTTTATAATCTATTTTACTTCCATTTTTCATCAAGACTTGATTTTATCATGCAGGAAATGATTTTGCTTCAGTGCCAGTCTGAGTTCAGCTGACAAACATGATACCTTTCGTCATCTTGTGAATTCAACTTTTGCATCAGCACACTACACTCCATTAGGGTCTGTGAATCATAAATACACATCAATTTTTAAGCAGATCCTGGGCATGGGCTCACCATATCATGTCTCCAAGAAAAACCCAAACACATTTTCCACAAAACAAGACATGTCAGTGTGTTTTCAGTTTTACCTTTGCAGATAAGGTTGCGTCTGTGTCACAGATGCCAAACCCTGATACACCATGCTCCAGCCAATGCCTTAATGAATACTGGAGTGGAAAATAATACCACATGAACAATAATAAACAAAAGGTAGGCAGAAATATTGACATAAAACAAAAATCCTGATCACATGAATCTGTCGTTTATCTAGTGACAAGTTGCCACAATAACATATTTTTTATTCATCATATTTAAAAATAACATACCACCTACATTAAACCCATACTCTAAACTTAATAGTGTTAAAAAAGCAAGCGTGAGATAAAAACACAGAAGCAACTTTGCTTTTTTTTTTTTTTTAGCTTGCTTCTACAAGTCTTTGAGCTTTTTTATTGTGACTTGTGTTTCATGAGACTTGTAGCCAAGCGCTCCGCGTTGCACCAGGTGAGCTAACGAGCAAGTTTACTACATCAGAAAAGCCATACAAATGGAGCTGGTTGTGTAATGCAAACATCTAAATGTGTTAGTTTAGAAATCATGCACTGTGGTAAAAGTGTTTTGAGGTCAAAATACTCATAGTTTTTTGTGCAAGTAACCTTACAAAGAAGTCATTATTAATTGATAATCTGCCCCGTAATTGTAATTTGTGTGAAAATGAATTAAAATTGTTGTCTGTTTTACTGCCAAACTAGTGTTTACTTCAGCTGGATACATACAGTGAATTTTATATATGTTGAAAAAATAATGCACACTCTTGCTGATATCTTGCATTATAAATATCCAGTATATATGTAATATTCCTTACTTGAATGTACTCTGATGGACTGGACCAAACATCAGTGCCATTACCCGACTCCTGCTCAAACAGATCCAGCTCACAAAGGTCCAGGATCGCTCTCACACCTGAACCATATACAAATTCACTGGATCAGTTACTATTGCTTTATTACAACCAACATAGCCTAACATTGCTTAAAGGGATAAATCACCCAAAAATGAAAATTACCCCATGATTTACTCACCCTCAAGCCATCCAAGGTGTATATGTCTTTCTTCTTTCAGATGAATACAATAAGAGTTATATAACAAATGCCCTGGCCCTTCCAAGCTTTATAATGGCAGTGAATGGGTGTTGAGATTTTGAAGTCCAATGAAGTGCGTCCATCCATCATAAAAAGTAATCAACATGGCTCCCGGGGTTAATAAAGGCCTTCTGAAGCGAAGCGCTGCATTTGTGTTAGAAAAATATCCATATTTAAAACTTTAGAAACCCTGATCTCTAGCTTCCGCTAACCGTCGTATGCATGTTCACGAGAGCGTGGCGTTCCAGCGGATGATGTAGGCAAACGTAATGACGGAAGTGCAGAAGAGAGAGCAAAACAAACCACTGAATTAGAAGTACAAAATAAGGATTTGTAAAGAAAAATGTCAGAGGATTTCGATATAAGCCGAAAGGAGACTGGTTTTCCTTTGCTGTAAACAAAACTTGTTTCCCGCAAGACTAGCATATTCTCACCGGAGCTTACGCTTTGTAAAGAAAAATGTCAGAGGATTTCGATATAAGCCGAAAGGAGACTGGTTTTCCTTTTCTGTAAACAAAACTTGTTTCCCGCAAGACTAGCATATTCTCACCGGAGCTTACGGTACACCTACGTCATCTGCTCCATCGCCACTTCACTTCAGAAGGCCTTTATTAACTCCCCCTGAGCCGTGTGGAGTAATTTTTTTATGATGGATGAATACACTTTATTGGACTTGTATAATCAATGTCTTAAACCCCATTGACTGCCATTATAAAGCTTGGCAGTGAAGAGCCAGGACATTTTTTAATTTAACTCTTGACTGTTTTCATCTGAAAGAAGAAAGTCATATACACCTAGGGTGGCTTGAGGGTGAGTAAATCATGGGGTAATTTTCATTTTTGGGTGAACTATCTTTTTAATATTTTTATGTGCAAAAATTCTACTTCAGTTTGTTTTCACCATTGTTTAACAAGCACAAAGGGATTTACAGTAGCCCCAAAAGGTGTTGGCATGAGATAACAAAATTAAAAGCCAAGCACACATTTCAAGAACATTTCACAAAAGATATAAAAGGAAAAAGAAAAAGGAATGTGAAACATCCACACTTACGCTATACATGAGGAGAACTGTGAGAACTTGAGGTGAACTGCCTTCATATATCCACTGTAAATTACCTTGAGGCCAGTTGGTTAAAAGTAATTAGTTAATATTGGCTATGAAAAATTTGCATCATTTGTTTGCACATGCCACTTTTTTTTTTAATACAATGATTTTCAGACATGGCTTAAGCGTCTAATTACTTTGAGATCAGTGTGCAGTGAGAGTGGAGAAGACTGATGCAATGTGACTAAACAGCACCATCTAGTGAATGGCAAAGGTAGCAAAATCCTGATCCACCTACATGCAGATAAAATATTTAATGAAAACTTTTCATTTTATGAAAGAGTGAATGCCAGTAAAACTACCAAAATAAAATCAAGTGCATTTTTTTTTAAATAATGAATGTATACATACCTGCTTTGCGGCTTTCTGTGATAAGCTGTGTGAATTGTGGAAGAGTGCCCAGACTTTGGTCGATCTCTGTTAGGTTGGGAGGGGAGATGTCATGTTGGAACAACCCCTCCAGGATCACTGCCCTGACCCCCAGTGACTTCACCCCTGAATGAGAGTCATACACCATCATGTTGGGCTTCACAACTGAAATTTCAGTGCTGTTTACAAGTATTAGGCCAACTGTACAGTCAATTCTGTGCTGATCACATTCAATCACTGCACCACATGTATATGCACAACACTTCACAATTATACCATGTTGGTTTTATTGTTTTTACATTATCAGTAGTTGAGGTATTAGTGGGTCACTCTCAGGAAACCGTGCCATTGGTGTGCTACTGTATGTGTGTCCTACTATTGATATAATTTATATAAATTTAAATACAACTTTTTTATTTTTTAAATATTAATGGGAATATCAGTAGTACTAAATACTTTATTATAATATACTATAAATTAAATATATTGTTAATCTTTATATAATATTTAATGTCATATATAGAATTCATATATTAAATTACAATTATATTTCAAATGAAAATATGAAAACATGCCCTGTTTCATTTATGTTTATTTTTTAACACAAGTGAATAAGGTGGTGTAAGGCACTGATATTTATCAGCTGAAGCTTTAGACATTTTTGCACTGATATTCAACCCCGTAATATTCAACTTCAAAATATTTTGAATGTCGGACTGACATGAGAAATTGTATAGGTTATTATTTTCAATAATAATTGAATAAAATGAAAACAATCATAACATATATAGATTATAAAAAATCTACATTGTATATATATATATATATATATATGTGTGTGTGTGTGTGTGTGTTACAACAAAATATATATGATTTATATATAATGACAATTATCATAAAAAATCCATAAACATTTCATAAAATAGGGCACAATGTACTATATTAATATAAAATAATTTTCCATATTGATTTTTTACAGGTGTTTTAACTGTATTTTGAATTTTACACTGCATTGTGTTGTTTTACTTTTCTTTTCTTTTTTTTTTGTACAGTACACATAAGAACTACTTTTGGTTCCCCAAAGAAGCAATAGAAAACAGTTCTTAAAAAGAGAAAAAAAGAACATAGTGTAAAGAACCCCTTTCTACTATAAGGAATCTTTTGTCCAGATTCGACAGATTTTAAAAGATCTTCACTGAACCAAAAATGTCAAACAACCTTTTTTTTTAAGAGTGTTGACATTGTGTTAAATGTCCTGTGCTGTGGTTTCTGGAAACAATGCCTTAGACTTTGACATGCGGGAGTAATTTTAGGCTCTAGGATGGATGGATAAACGGTTTGAATGTTTTGATAGCAGTAGATGCTGTCATACTGCAATAATACTGCTGATGTACTGCTGACTACATACTGAAATAATATTGTAGATGTTTTAAATGAACTCACTGCTGATACGGCTGACCTTGTCACTGTCTGCATCCATGAAGAACACATCCCTCTGCCACCAGTGCAGTGAAGGAGACTCCGTCCGCGGGCTCTGAATGATTATTGCGATCACAGTGCCCAGCATTATCAGCCAACCAATCCAGAAGCAAAGCACCAGGCGAGAACGAAACTTCTTCCATTCTGGTCCTCCTGCGCACTTCTCCAGCTCTTCTCTGCTCAGGGGCTTCCAGACGTGCCGCTGTTGCTGAATGTCTGGGATAAGGAGAGGTACGGTCTCTGAGCTGTCCAGATCGGTGAATCGACCTCCAGCAGATACGCTGCCATAGCCTGGATCTCCTTCAACCTTCAGTGTCATCTGCTTTCACTGGATGTTAGGAGCCATTTAGAAGAAAACAGTTTGCACAAAACTTTTGCATGTGTTAGCAAATGGCTGCAATATAACAAAGAGTGAAAAATTTAAGGGGGTCTGAATACTTTCCGTACCCACTGTATATGTGTAAGTATCCCACAATACCACTATCAACACAAACAACCACTGCACTATTTAAAACATTTCAGATTTTTGTAGCTGATCAAAATCCCTGAAACTTTCACATATATTGTGTTTCTCCATCAATGATCATTTAAAAAGGTCATATAGTCATAAAAGATGTATATTGTGAAGTCATTGAATAGATCAGGCTTGGTGTATTTTTCATTCTTTGTTGAATATCTCTGGTGGAAGTTGGACTAAGTTTGTAGCATGAAATAACATATATTAACTGGTATAATTGTGGTAATGTGTCATGGATCTGTTGCAGACTTTACTCATTTAATCTCAAAGCTTCTGTCAAAGCAAAACAGCATTCCCATTTAAAAATGTTATTAAAATAATTAGGAAATAGATATTGAAAATATTTCAATACTATCAAGTCGATAGAGATTAATAGGAGAGTGATTTTTGTATCATTTATATACTAGTTTTGGTTAATATTTTGAATTTAATATATTTTAAAAATATTTTCTGATTATCTTCTGAGTTTTAATCAATTTGTTTAGTCATTTTTATTATTTTTTATATGTCTACAGTTTTTATTAAATGTTATTTTTTAGTTGTAGTAGTGTATTTAGTTTTAGTTAATTTAGTACTTCGACTTGAAGTAAACAAAAATGAAAGATGCTGCTGAAATTTTAAAAAGTACATTTTTTTATTTCCTTTTAGTTTTTCATGTCAATAACCTTGATTAGCAGTTATGGGAACCAGTTATTCTGATTGATATTTGTTTGATATTATGAATTATGAATAAAATTAGAATGAATTATTAATAATTATCGGAATTATTAAAATACTATAATATGACTATAAAAGTCATATTATTACATACATAACTATTACTAATATTAATATTATATAAATGTGTCTTGAGTTCTGTTGTCAAATAAACATCAGTTTCTTCTGTTTTGAAGTCTGCTGTCGAGCCCGCTGGCCATTCCATTGTCGAGCCTGCTGGCCAATTCACTCCCAAGCCCTCCGCTGACAGCAGCTGTCTCCTTCACCTCTGCTCAAAGGAGGAGAATGCGGAGAAAAAGACTGTTGGCTCCAGCCCCTGAGTTCGCTCCAGTATCGTCTCCAGCCCCTGAGTTCGCTCCAGTGTTGGCTCAAGCCCCTTAGTCCGCTCCAGTGTCGGCACCAGTCCCCAAGTCAAGCCCAGAGAGGGCTCCTGTTTACAAGTTAAGCCCAGAGGGGGCTCCTGTTCCCACGGCCAGCCCAGAGAGGTTTTCAGGAAAACTTCAGTCATTAATGAACAAATATTATGGAATAATTCATGACATTGAATTTGTATGTTTTACCCAGTAACCTCAGTTTTTATTTGAACTTAGTTGCGCTTAATGTTTGTTCCACGGTCATGTCACTAACTTCCCATAAAAATGTCATCGTTACACATATTTTACATGATATTTAGTATATCTTGGTCTGTATAATTACTGTAATGACACTGTAAGATAAAACCTGTGAAGTCCTCCCAACAGTGAACTCTAATCACAAAGACAAGATATATTAGCTTTTGTACTTAGCTATAGGGAACGTTTGACAGCGCAGTCTCTCTCTGACTGTGACGGTTCTTTTACTTTCAGTTTTCAGTTTATTGTTATGACAAACACACCAATGTTGTTGCAATCAGAATCAGAATGAGCTTTATTGCCAGGTATGTTTACACATACGAGGAATTTGTTTTAGTGACAGAAGCTCCACAGTGCAACAGAATGACAGTGACAAGACAGGACATAGATAATAAAAAGAATAATATACAAATATACAAAATTGTACAAAATAGCAAAAACGCAATATATAATATAGACAATTATGTATGAACAGGTATGATATGTGCAAATTTGAAATGTAAAAAAAGTATGTGTGTTAAATAAATAAATGTATAATAGTGTTGTGTGTTCCACATTTGGCGAAGGAAATACAGCCTCTGCTGGGCCTTTTTAACAATGGACTCAATGTGAGTGTCCCACTTCAGGTCCTGAGAGATTCTGGTGCCCAGGAACCTGAATGACTCCACTGTTGTTACAGTGCTGTCCATGATCGGGGCCATCTACCATCGCCCCGTCGACCTCCTAGACACCACTGGACTGAGCTGGAGGGAAGGGATCCTCCGGTGTCTGGAGAGTGTCCGGCCCCGATTCAGAACCAGCCCGCCGCCGGCCGCTGCACTCTCAAGTCTGCCGGCCATTCCATTGTCGAGCCCGTTGGCCAATTCACTCCCAAGCCCTCCGCTGACAGCAGCTGTCTCCTTCACCTCTGCTCAAAGGAGGAGAATTCAGAGAAAAAAACTGTTGGCTCCAGCCCCTGAGTTCGCTCCAGTATCGGCTCCAGCCCCTGAGTTCATTCCAGTGTTGGCTCCAGCCCCTGAGTCCGCTCCAGTGTCGGCTCCAGTCCCCAAGTCAAGCCCAGAGAGGGCTCCTGTTCCCAAGTTAAGCCCAGAGGGGGCTCCTGTTGCCACGTCCAGCCCAGAGACGGCTCCTGTTCCCAAGTTAAGCCCAGAGAGGGCTTCTGTTCCCACGTCCAGCCCAGGAAGGGCTCCTGTTCCCACGTCCAGCCCAGAAAGTGCTCCCGTTCCCAAGTCCAGCCCAGAGAGGGCCCCTGTTCCCAAGTCAAGCCCACGGAGGGCCTCAGAACCCAAAATTTCCCCGGGCCGGGCCGAGTGCCGAGGCCAAGGCCATGGAGGCCGCTCCACCATGGGCCCCTGAACTGTCTGCTCCGCCATGGCCCCCTGAACTGTCTGCTCCGCCATGGCCTCCTGAACTGTCTGCTCTGCCATGGCCCCCTGAGTTTTCTGCTCCACCATGGCTCCCGGAACTGCCTGATCTGCCATGGTTCCCGGAACGGGTATCGCCCTGGAGGCCGTCCATCCCATATAGGAGTCCCCATTGGAAGTTATGAGGCACGTGGACGCGCCTTCCGGGAGGGGGAGGTAATGTCACGCCCTTGGACTGCCTTGTGTTCCGTGTCTTGTGTTTTGCTCCCCATGTGCTCCCCATGAACCAGGTTCTCTGATCTTTGATTGTGTCCATTGATTTCAGGTGTTTCTTGTCAATTCCCTCGTTTAGTTCCTGTATTTAAGGCCTGTGTTTTCCTGAGTCCTGCGTCCAGTCTTAAACGTCATCTCCATGTCCTATGTGTGTAACCCTGGTTTTGTTTATTAAAAACTCTTTGAAGATTCTCCCACGTCTCCGCATCTCCTCGCTCCTACGCTCGCGCTCCTACACAATAGGCAGATCGTGACACCCGGGAGCTTTACCAATGTAACAGCTTGGCCCTGTCCAAAATGGAACACTTCATGTGTACTTGCGGTCTTCTGGACTTACAATGGCCGCCGCGTGCACGTGTCTGTTAAGTCCACGAGACGGTAGGGTGTCCCATTTGTCATTTTAGCATTCAGAAAGGTTCTCGCGAGCGCCCCCTTTGCGGCCGCTATGCGCCTTCGATCCGCACTTCTGCCGAGCCCGCACTGGGGTGAGCTCCGCAGCAGACTTCTACCCGACAGCCAAAGCGGCATTACGTCACGAAAGTGCGGGCTCAGAGGAAGACCGCGAGGGTTTAGGGTGCCATTTGGGACAAGGCCCTTCTCTGCTGAAAAGCTACATTATATATCTTGAAATGGTAATATCAATGTTTTTAAGCAAACAGCTTAATTCGACTTTTACAGCTTTCATTATTATTATTTTTATTTTATTTTATTTTTTTATTATTTTTTTGTAACACTTTACAATATGGTGGCACTAATATGCATTAATTCATGCTTAAAGGGGTGGTTCACTGTTTTTTTCTAGGCTTTATTGCGTTTCTAACATGTGTTAATGCTTCGTTTAAAAAAAAAACACATTTATTCCACACCGCTCTGTCTCTTCTCTGAGAAACGTGCTGATCATTTCCTGCTTTTATGAAGCCCCGCCCTCAGAAATAGGCGATGGGCTCTGATTGGTTAGCTAGCCCAGTGTATTGTGATTGGCTAAACCGCCTCTAGTGCGCATCTAAACATCTCGCCCCTCACCTCAGCGGCATGTGCTCCGGTTGTATTGTAAACAACGGCGTCGTTAATATCGCTTATCAGTTTGAGCCCGATTGAGAAGCAGAGGATATTATTGAAGAGGATCATGCAGAACCTGTGCAAGCACGGCTTTTAATTTGGTTAGCTGGCCCAGTGTGTTGTGATTGGCTAAACCGCCTCTAGTGCGCGTCTAAACGTCCCACCCCTCACCTCAGCGGTATGTGCTCCGGTTGTATTGTAAACAGCGGCATCGTTAATATCGCTTATCAGCTTGAGCCCGATTGAGAAGCAGAGGATATTATTGAAGAGGATAGTGCAGAACCTATGCAAGCACGGCCCTTAATGGTATGTTTTTTGTTTGTTGTTGTCTCATACTTTTAGATATGCTGTTATTTGTAAATGCTACTGCTTTTGTTAGCTTTTAATATATGGTTTTATCCTGATTAAAGCATTAACACAGTACGGCAACCGCACACGCGCCCATGTTTAACACTTCTCATAGCTATGTGAAAATAAGTGTATAATTGGAACAGTTCATTGTTGGAGCTGAGCTGAATGAGAGAGAGAGAGAGAGAGAGAGAGATGCAGAGCGTGTGTAGAGTTTCCCGAGGGCGGGGTTTATCTGGGTTTGTGATGTCACGAACCTGGGAAGTAACTTGTTGTAGTCCCTACCGTGGTTTTTGTAGGCATTAAACTGACAGAATTTTAAAAGACGATATCTCCGTTTGCATTGAACTTTCAGCTTCGTAACTTTGCAGATATTGTTTATGCTCAAAAATCAACATTACACACTAACTAACGTTAAAAAAGTGAAATCGCAATCAACCACCCCTTTAACTAATACACAGATAATCATGAGTTAATTTATAATTCATGAAGAACTAATAATTACTGCTTCAGCAACAACTGAACATTCTATATGATTCATAGATTAAGTAATCAATAAATTGTTATTAGTTAAATGTGTCATCGTGTATTAATTCCCTAATAACATATTATATCAACTAATAGTGTAAATATATGTGTTAATTACCACAATGGGTCCACGCCGTGTATTTCAACTTCCAGTTGTCTGCTTTAATCATTAGCTAATGATTGGCAAATATATCATTATGTTATGACTTTACTTGTTGAGGCACATGACTAACTAACTAATGCAAAATCCATAACCACAATGACATGTTACCTAACAATTAGTTACTAGTTCTGTGCCTCAACAAGTAAAGTCATAACATAATGATACCTTTGCAAATCATTAGCTAATGATTAATTAAAGCAGACAACTGGAAGTTAGAGTACATAACTTTGACCACTGTGGTATTTAATATATGAATTTACATCATTAGTTAATATAATATGTTATTAGGGGACTAACACGTTATGACACATTTAACTAATAACAATTTATTTATTACTTTATCTATGAATCATATAGAATGTTCATTAGTTGTTGATGTAGTAATCATTAATAAATGGTTTGTTTCTTCATGAGTTAACCATTAACTTGTGATTATCTGTGCATATAGTTAAGCATGAATTAATTCATATTTGTGCACCTGTATTGTAAAGTGTTACCATTTTATTTTGGCCCATTATGACTAATATAAATTGTGTGCAAATTTGTGTGTCCAAACTTCTCGAGCCTTTGTAGAGAATGAAATATTCTGAAGAAACATAAGCTTCATGAATTTCTGTTGCTCAGAAGGCTATAACAGATATGAAATCTGTAATACTAATGTTAGGAGCCACAGGATAAGAAATACTTCTACATCTAATCTTTTCCCAATAGTTCAGTATAAATGATTGAATAACTTAACATATACTATATAAATGCATATTAACTTATGTAGTGCCTTTTCAGAAAAGCATGCATTTCTGTAAACTGTTGACAGGATACAATGCACACAAAACGTATTTGGACAATTCATCCACTCATCTACGGTGGCCGAGAGGGCTCAGCGTGCTGCAACTTCAGAAAACACATGCAAATAGAAAAAGCACCTAAATCAAGAAAACATCTTTATCAGTTTGACAGCAGGTGCTGCAAATTCTCACAACGCAAACAAGTAAAGAAACACACTGCAAATGCTCACAACACAACCAAATAAAGAATTGTATTTGCAGCGCGTTTCTTTGTTTGGTTGCGTTGTGAGTATTTGCAGTGCGTTTCTTTATTGGGTTGTGTTGTGAGCATTTGCACCTTTTTCTATTTGCAGTGCGTTTCTTTATTTGGTTGTCAGGGGCGGTGTTCTGTCGATTTGTGCTACCCTGTCAGATTTTGCTACTTCCCATTACAGTTTTTCTGAATTGCTAAAACACATTTCTTGAAACCATCACTCATTTTCTCAAAACCTTAAACACAAATCCAAATACTCAAACTAAATTCACGAAACCTCTGACTCTTCCATCAAAATCAAACAATCACTGCAAAACCATTTCACTTGCACTCAAAATCAACCGGTGTCAGGGTCTAGACTTTGACATGTCAATAATACACCCACAGCACTAGGTGGCGCCAAATACGCATAAAACAAGTGTGCCATTAAATACGTAATGTAATGCGTGTTGTAAAGATCGCGAGTAATAACAAAAGAAAAAGAAAACCTTACAGCTGTATGAGTCGTGACTGTCACGTTAGCCTGATGGGACCAACTCTACTTCTACTGTTAATAAGATTTTGGTGGGCTACTATTAGATGGATAGCCTAAATGTCCTAATTCAGATGGGAATTTTTTTTTTTAAATGGTATATCAAAAAGTGTTTATTTTTTAAATGTGATTGTTGGTACATTTTACCAGTTTTTACCATACTTTCAAAACAAAAATTAAAATAGGAAAAATATGCAATATGAAAATAATTGAAGACAAAATGTGTTTTACTGAGAAAAAACAAGATTTGGTTTTTAAAAAGCCTTTTTCCAAAAGGTACATCTGGAAAAAGGGGAGTCGTCTTATAATCAGGGTCATCTTATATTCGGGCCAATACGGTAATGTTGTCTTTTTTTGCTAGACAAATAGAAAAAACCCTCTGGTCTGACAGATCCAGCCTTGATAACACTCTCTAAACCTTACTCTTTCTCTCCTCATCCTATTCCTCCACATCCTCCACTTCTTACATGTACTCTTCCTCCTCTCCTTCTCAGACTGACTGCCAAATTTAATTTGTAACCATTTTTTATATGTACTGCATTTTTACAGAACTGAGAAATGACTGCCTAGCGATATAGCTAGTCATGTGTCAGGAGACCAAGAAACTGCTATAGTACTGTATGAAATTTGGCGAAATGTGCAGAGGATGCTAAATTTACTTTTTTTTGTTTTATTTTTTACTGTACTGTATTCATACAATTCTTTGGTGTTTGAAATTTTCTAGTGCTTTTCATTTACTACAAGATTACTTTACAGTAGTAAAATGAAAAAAAATTTTTCCCAAAAGTTCATTGCTGAATTATACATCTGTATCTGTAATTTAATTTATGTATACTGTAATAGACATTGAGCTGCAAAAATAATTCCTGAATCCTAGTAAGAGTTTTTTGTTACAGTGTTATTGATCTCAGTGTTCTCTGGGCAGGAAAGTCATCTGTGTATTTGAATTGTAAGCATTTACAGTTTTTT
>NW_015630423.1:1063-3709 GCF_001515625.1 Sinocyclocheilus rhinocerous | reverse complement strand
AGAGGCAAAGTTTTGAAAATGTGTGTAAGCAGTGGAAAAAAAAACTGTAAGAAAAACTGTAATAACTAGATTGAAAAGTTTGAAAGACAAATTTATGCTGGCTTGTCTTAAAGTCTTGTTTAAAAACGTAAATGGTTTGGTCAGTTAGCTGTTCTATATGTTTGCTAAAGTGTTGCTATAGTTGGTTGCTAGGATATTCTGGGTGGTTGCTAGGCTCTTGCTATGCAGTTGCTGGAGTGTTGCTAGAGTATATGGTTGATAGAGTTTGTTCTGGGTGATTACAGATATTCCCACCTCTGCTAATAACAGAAAATCAAAACTCATAAAAATGACAGAGACATTGAGTGCTTTTATACAAAACAGGGGTTTATCATGTTATTTATAATTAGATAAACTGATATGTTTACTCTAGTAAAAAGAGAGAGAGGTGAGAGAGAGAGAGAGAGAGAGAGAGAGAGAGAGAGAGAGAGAGAGAAATACCCTTTATCAAGTTTTATAGATGTTAGTTTTAATATATTGTGCAAGTTTGGTTATATAAATCTAAGCTCTCTGTAGGTAAAGCGAGCTTAACATCTATAATCAAATAAAAGAAACATTTATAATACACTTATACATTTATAATACACTTATACAAATTATACATTGAGTCTTAAATACGTAAATCTTGGGTCATTCGTGAAGTCAGTCATGAAACAACCTATAACTGTAATATTACATAAAATTATTTATTTAAATACATTTAGAAAAGTGTTACTTAAAAAGCTGGCAAAGTACATTTATTTAAAGGTGATTTGTGCAATTTTGTGTAATTCAGTGGGCATGCTTTCTTTTATTCCATGCAAGTGGATAGACAATCAAGTATTAATTTAATTTAATTAATTTTTGCTAAAAACTTCAGCTCTGTGGCACATTTTTTTTAAATGGAGTGTTTATTGTAAATGAGAAATTTTCATGTGCCCTTGAAATCCTTAATCAAAAACACTTACAATTCCATTTGGTGACACATCAGTTCCACACTTCACCTTTAAGTAAAGTAAAAACTTTCTGTCTTCCATAAAACGCTTTACATAGCGTCAGTGTTAAATGCTTTACCTTCATGAAAGCATATGATAAATCATTCTCTTCCTCCTATTTCTGTTTGTATGTTTACAATACCCAACATTGATTTAAAAAAGAAATAGTTTGGCTAAACAATTTGACCTCTGTAAAGCAGGTGGCACAAATGTCCTCCTCACATTGATTATTACATCTACAGAGATTCAAGGCTTGATTCCATCTCCAACATAATGGCCACTAGGTGGAGTCATCAGAGCCGCCAATATCCTTAAATAATGACAAAATAATGGAGAATTGTTCTTATTTGTAAAATGAACTTTAGCACTTTATATTTAAAGACACATTAAAAATCATATTAAAATCAAATAAAATGTTGATTAATTCATAAAGTATGGCTTTTTAACATGTGTTCATACATACCATCGGCTCAAGAGATCTAAAGGCTGCTGCATATTTCTGATATGCGCCAATTATGCAATCTTTCCTGCAGACAAACAAAACAGATACTGAGAGAAAATATCTGAATGTTAGTCACTTATATACATAGTGTCCACAGTATCACTTACTTGCATGAGATTCCTCCACTTGGTGGGAGGCCGGGAATATATTCAGACGCCAGGCATTTCATCACATAGAGCAGGTCAGGTTCCTGGTCTCTAGATCTGATCATGTTAATGATCTCTGAGTAACGTGAAAGAAAAAAAAAAACACTTTTATATACAAAATCTAACATTTATAGAGCTATTTTATCTAATATAGTGTGTTTAAATTGCATCTTATTTTATATCGAATGAATTGGTGAAATTACCTGCCACTTTTTGCTCAATGACGTGCTCTAACTCTGCCTCCTGTTGCAGTGCCTCTGGGGTCACCTTGGGGGCGCCGTCGAAGCAGATAATGATAATGCTGATGTTGTCTAAGCTTCCCTGCAAGGTAAGAATTTAAAATCCTGCTCACAAAAATCAAATAAATAAATTAGAGTAGGTCAATGTACTTAAATAATACTAGAAAATGCTAATACATAAATATATTGAGTTCATGAATTAAGATTAAATATGCTCATAGACAGCTAATGCCAGTTATAAACCAAAGGAGCTCTTGGCCTGGTCGAGTAGCTGGTTGTAACTCTGGATATCTCTTAACCTGCAGTCTGAATCTATCTTGTAATCTCCTCTCGCTCTCTCCTATTTATATAGCAGTATCTACATAGAACGGGTCAAGCTGATTCTATTATGTGCTCTGTAATCTTTGTAGGGTATCAGACCGAATCAGACAATGTAAGATTTGATAAAGAACAGTTGAAACACGAGGAGCCGAATTCCACAGAGGCCTAAGACAACAGGATGTTCATAAATCAGACCCTAGCACTAGCCAGTCTGAAGCAAGCCTAACCAACTCTTTCACAGAGCAGCTTTCAACAATAACACAAAAGGAACACACTGATCATAACAACTCAGGAAGGAGATTGTCAATTTTGGGGCAAGTAATCAAGATTAAATGGTCAAAGAGATGACAGCATGACCCTCACGTGATAGTAAACACAGTCACGAGCCCTGTATATTGACTCCCCCCACCTTGACGACAGAGAAA
>NW_015630423.1:0-515 GCF_001515625.1 Sinocyclocheilus rhinocerous | reverse complement strand
ACCCCCTTTTCTGCAAGGACGACAACAAAGGGAACCCCGGACACGCAACGCAAGTACCTTATTTATATTGAAAAGATAAGTATCTTGTGTTTTGTGCTTACAAGTTAATGTCTTAAACTGCCGATCTTGTTACTGTGCTAATTAATAGTGTTTTCACTATATTTTGGATATTAATATCCATTGCAGAGTTGATGTTATACGGCTCGTTCAATGAATCGCTGGCCGTCTCAGTGATCAGCCGTAAAACAGTGATTCTGTCCAAATTCCCTTTAAAAATCTTAAATGATTCCCTTTGAGCTAAATTGACCCGTTTCCCTTACATCTTCCTCGCCTCAACATGCGGCAGGGAAATATCATTATATAATATTACATGACCAAGATGCCTAATCATTTTATGTAACAAGGCATTCCTCAACTTGTTTAATATTTTAGAAGGTGACGGAGTTACTGGCAATTCAATATCGACTTTGCATCAGACTTGAGTTATTGTCTTGCCGGTCATGGGCTAATGACTA
>NW_015630422.1:363-531 GCF_001515625.1 Sinocyclocheilus rhinocerous | reverse complement strand
GAGCAATATCACTCGAGTACGAGAGCAATACCGGCTCTATATCAGTGGCTGTGATTAGGCCAGAGGCTGCAGGCCGAGTGCCGGAGGCAATCACAGCCGCTGATATAGAACCGGTATCGCTCGAGTACGAGAGTGATATTGCGTTTATACAACAGTTTGACGGAACGT
>NW_015630422.1:0-150 GCF_001515625.1 Sinocyclocheilus rhinocerous | reverse complement strand
AGGTTATAAGAGAGAAACAATGCGGCAAGACGTGCATCCAAATGAGAGAGAGAGAGATCGCGAAGCTAGACGTTTCTTCTTATATTAATTAACGTACTCTACGAATAGCTCAGTGAATAATTAAAAAAAAAACATAGACCCGGCTAGAAC
>NW_015630421.1:396-552 GCF_001515625.1 Sinocyclocheilus rhinocerous | reverse complement strand
CGCCTTCGCAGAGCGACCGCTATTATAACATGCTTGAAGAAAAGAAGCCATCTCACCTCTGTGCTTGCACCTAATGAAGTTGAAGAATTAACCAAGAAATTGTGCTTTTCTTCTTAAGGCCCTTCTTGGTCTTGTTACCCAAGTATATATGTGTGT
>NW_015630421.1:0-216 GCF_001515625.1 Sinocyclocheilus rhinocerous | reverse complement strand
CCCATTTTTAAATCCATTCAGAGGCCAACCTTCATTCGTTTGCCTTTGACACTGTCTCCAGGTGTTTGATTACTTACATGTTAGTTCATGTTCCTTCTTTTGTTGTTGCTGTAATTGTTCTTTCCTCTCAGCTAGGCTTTTGCCAAGGCAGGCTCGTTGGTCTAGGGGTATGATTCTCGCTTTCGGTGCGAGAGGTCCCGGGTTCAAATCCCGGAC
>NW_015630420.1:0-748 GCF_001515625.1 Sinocyclocheilus rhinocerous | reverse complement strand
CAGTACAGCGGCACTCCGACGTTGCCTATCCCTGATATAGTTAATTAATATCACAAGAAGAGAGCTTTTTCTTCCAAAAATCAGCCTGCTTACAAATGTGATATTGATTTTATACAACTGTTCAATAAAAAAGAAGTTAATATTAAGAGACTTACGTTTTAGACACTATATTTCCTCTTTTTGCTCTATTTCGCCAACATTCCAAGCAGTCACAACCCTGTTTTGCGTCTCTGAGCAACATGAGGGTGTTTTGTTCCTGAATGAATCATTCGTCAAATAATTCGGTTCAATCGCAAAGACTCACTTATTAACAGTGACTTGCTGCCACCTGCTGGCGGTTTTAATTTCACATTTAAAGTTTCAAATATCAGTATTCAACAAGCATTTGCTTGTGTAACGGGGTTGTCTCTGCGTTGTGTTGTGTAAAACTCAGGATGGATACCAATTCACGCTTGAAGACAGACTTTTTATTCTGTTGACAACATATTAAACAGCGGTGATCAGATTCGCAAATCACCCTCGTGGCATGCTCTATAATAAGGTGAACAAACTTGATGTTACCACAAATATAATGTAGCATGAACACAAATCATACAGTATTCATTTAAACACACGTATTTATCAATATTAGTCCATAAGATGGTTATACAATTAATACAATATACTTTTATCACGGAGCACTCACTTCCCGCAGCCAGTCACCCTCTCGGCTGGCGCGAATCTAAATGACCCTACCGGAACTAGTTCA
>NW_015630419.1:0-1892 GCF_001515625.1 Sinocyclocheilus rhinocerous | reverse complement strand
AAGCATAAAAATACCATAATATGTTTGCAGATATTTAGGAAACATTCTAAGTTCACATGGGTGTTTCTCCGAAAAACAATGTTACAGCCAGTTATTCTACATTGAAATGTGTGTTCCGTGTCGGAATGTCTGTAATTGTTTTGGTCTGTGTGATTCCGCCCACTGCCAAAAGTATTTCAACACCTGGGGTTGCCAGTTAGTCTAGCATTTTAAATGGTGGGGGGGAGGGTGGCCACAAAATGAGCATGATGAGAAAAAAAACATTGTAGAATCTATGGTACACTATCAAGAAGTGCAAACCTGCAAATATTTGTGTCTTACAAAAACGCATCGATTCGCTACAGGAGGCCTTTGTTCACCCCCCCGGAGCCGTGTGAGGCACTTTTTATTATGGATGGATGCGCTTTATTTCACTTCTTTTGGACTGATGCACTGCAACACCCGCTGACTGCCATTAAACAGCTTGGAAGATCAAAGACCATTTTTAATATAACTCCGACTAGATTTGTCTGAAAGAAGAAAGTCATATACACCTAGGATGCATTGATGGTGAGTAATTCATGGGCTAATTTTCATTTTTGGGTGAACTAACCCTTTAAATTTCATTTTATCACTGCAACCTAATGTAGGTTGATTAGGTTAATATTTTGGGGTTGAATAAAATCAATTATTCCATGGTCTGTCTGAATACTCGATTCTGATTGGCTGGCAGGTATGCATTAAAACCGTTTAATGCACAGGTAGTTCCAAGTCAATTTAATCACTGTTCTATATTAACTTTAATTGATGCACACACACACACACACACACACACACACACACATCACTCACACTTAAACACAGTGAGAGGGAGAGAGCTCAGAGATTGCAGAATGCGCTGCGCGCACACAGAAACTTATTGTCGGTGCTGCCCCACGACTTCAATTAATAAAATAGCATAGATACTAGATCGCTATATTATCTTCCTCAGCAAAGAGGTAAAATCGAAGTAACTAAACAGCTTCCTTGTTTGTAGAGAGAGAGGCGCAGACACAGGTAACTCACACACACAATTTATAAATGAGAGAATGTACAAAGGTGTTGTAACTATAATAAAAGTTTTGCTGTTCACTTTAATAATCTTGTGATGTGACATGGTTTTCTTAAACTACAAATATTCATTGTAGTCTCTCAGAGACCTACAGATCATATTTACATTAATACAAATGCACACATGCACTAAAAATAAATCCAAAACCAACACCTCCTAACTAAATATGTGCTAGAATTGTATATTACATAATATCTATGACTGTATAGCAGATTAGCAGACTTTATGAATTAATTATAGACCCACATTGTACTCATTATAAGCCCACATTATACCTTTAGCATTATAATGGTTTTCATGAACAAAGATGACTGTGGGATGATGTTTTATATTTCAAAATATGGAAACTTTGGGTTTGGCTTCATTAAATGCTGAAACACTGAAACACAAGTGTCTGTCTTAAATATTTAGATGTGTTAAAGAAATCAAGACAGAAACCAGTTTTTTGTTTGACATAAAGAACAAAGTATACACTAGTATGTACACTAGTGACATCATGGTTCTAGTTTACTCAGGTTTGCCGGAACTGTTGCCGTTGTCCTGACCAACTTCTCGGGATGGTCTACCCACACTATATTCTGTCAATACAGGGTAAAGGTTTGAGGTTTGTCTAGCTTCATGTTGAAAGCACATCCTGCCTGATAAAATGTGCTGCCACATTTTTAGCACATTTATCAAGCTGATACTTTTAACAGTTTTTTTTGTGCCTTACTCTATGTGCCAAAATGGTTTTAAATAGGTTTCATTTTCAGAACTCTGAGACTAAATCCGTTGTTTCCATCTTCCCTGAATGACCATTTTT
>NW_015630418.1:649475-654377 GCF_001515625.1 Sinocyclocheilus rhinocerous | reverse complement strand
TAATTTATTTTCTTCCCTCTGCTGAAAGTAGAACTGAAAGAGCTCCTTCAACGGGACAGTTAATAACAACTTCATAATGAAAGTTCAAAATGGAAAGTTGTTGTTTTTAAAGACTTTCATACTAATCTGGGAAGTCACATACGTCCAAATCCAGCTGTCAGTCACTGATTTCAAAAAGTGCACATACTGTAGTAAAAGGTATGGCAGTGCAGTCAGGTTCATGAAATATTATTGAAAATAATGATAGCGTTCACTTTTAACAATTGCTGAAACAGAGTTAATTCAATCAAAGTCAATGGTCAAGTGCCCAACTAAAGGGAACATTAATCACTATAATGGTAACTGACTTTACCAACCTTCGTGCATGTATCATATGAAAGAAATAAAGCCAAACTGGTTTGCAATAAGTGAATAGGGAAATTCTGTTTTTCCAGTTGTTTAGTCATCCTCTGGTGAGATATTGATTAATTTATTGATTGATTAATATGCAACACATAATATGTAACAAGTATGCAAGTTTTGTTGTGGTCTTGCTGGGATGACACCAGCACCCTTTAACACATTAATGATGTAAAGGAAAAACAATATAAGGGTAAAACATATGAGTTTTTGAATTATATGATAACTGTGTAATTTATTTTCTTCCCTCTGCTGAAAGTAGAACTGAAAGAGCTCTTTCAATGGGACAGTTAATAACAACTTCATAATGAAAGTTCAAAACGGAAAGTTGTTGTTTTTAAAGACTTTCATACTAATCTGGGAAGTCACATACGTCCAAATCCAGCTGTCAGTCACTGATTTCAAAAAGTGCACATACTGTAGTAAAAGGTATGGCAGTGCAGTCAGGTTCATGAAATATTATTGAAAATAATGATAGCGTTCACTTTTAACAATTGCTGAAACAGAGTTAATTCAATCAAAGTCAATGGTCAAGTGCCCAACTAAATGGAACATTAATCACTATAATGGTAACTGACTTTACCAACCTTTGTGCATGTATCATGTGAAAGAAATAAAGCCAAACTGGTTTGCAATAAGTGAATAGGGAAATTCTGTTTTTGCAGTTGTTTAGTCATCCTCTGGTGAGATATTGATTAATTTATTGATTGCTCTCCAGTTCTAATGAGGGAACACAGACAAGTGACTTTAGAAAGCACTTCACCCTCCAAGCCATTCTCACTGGATTCTGTGACAATATCATTCATGTTGCAACGTTGCTTTAGCTGAAGAAAAAAATAACTTACTTGTATGAAACCAGAAAGGGTCACAGCAACATCTCCACTGATATTTAACGTTGACACTTTTTCCAGCGGTATACGATGCTTGAATGTGTACAGCTCTTTACCATTCGCATAAACCTGATGAACCAAAGCAACACAACCCGTGTGAGGACAAGGTCCTAGCTCCCTTTTAGCAGTGTGGTGAGTCTCGTTCTCAAAACATGTACCTTATATCCTTCAGATTTGATGACAGTGAACATCTCAAAAGCTTCTCCCTTTTTAAAGGGGTTGTCAGAGATACTTTCCTTAGCCTCCCATCCTCCGTTCCTGAAGCTGTTCATGACCACCTTCCGGTCCATTCGAGGGTTGAAGTGGAAAGCAATGTCATCATTGTCAGATGGCCCAGTCTTGAAATTTAGTTCAAATCTGCATGGAAGATGAAACATTTTAAATCAACCAAATCCAAACAACAATTGTTAAATAAAATTAACAATTTGTTTTGACCAAATTGCCCAACAAAACAATTCCTTACCGGTCAGCATTAGCAGGAACAACTCCCTGCAAGTACAAGGCCATGCCTTCTCTCAGTCCTCCTGAAATTGGGGCCAGATAAGGAAGGTTCTGCAGTAAACACAAGAAAATAAGCATCAGCATATATTAACCAGATTCTTATGGCAAGCTTTGAACTTCTGATTTTTACAATTTAACCCTCTGGTTTTGTTCGGTCATGTTAGACCAGAAAAAAAAAAATGTTTCGAATTTTTAAAAATAGCTACTTCATTGGAATGGTATGAAACTTGGTGACTTTTATGTCAGTCACTATGTGACCACAAAAAAAAATTTTTTTGTGTGTGTGTGTCACACACACATATATGAACTAGTGTGACTGTAACACAAAGCATGTTTCTGCAAATGCATTAAATAAAATCAATAATTCAGCCAAAAATGCAGTCAAAACACAGACACCAAGGAAGGGGCTACACACTAAAATATTAAGAGTACAAAACAGACACACACACTCACTTACACACACTCACAGACACACACACACAACACACTATTATACACACACAAATGTACTGGTGTGGCTGTAACAATATGGCAAAATTGAGCCAGAAGACTCAAATAAGAGGTTGAAATCAGATTGATTAATCTCTGATAAAGCATTCATGTTAATTTTTGTTACATTTTTGTTGAATTTTGATGTTATGTGTAACAAAATGCTTTTTTCTGTGTTCAGGTTTGACTGCAAAATTAATGCAAAAACTAACATTTCAAACCAAAAAAAAAAAAAAAAATTCTAAACCTTCACAAAAAGTTATCTTTGAGAACGTCTAAATATATATTCAGATCCACAACTTAATAAAAATAAGTATTTATGCCTAAAAACCACTAGAGAGTTTATAAGCCTTTTATATAGAGCTATATAGGAATCTAGTGGCTAAACCATGGAATTTCAGATGTTTTGCTTTTTTTCTCCGACCAGATGGAACTAATCTGACTTCAAAAATCGGATTTTAAAGGCATTGTCTCTATTTTAACATGAAATACTGTCATAATTAAAAAGTAATATTCAAATCTTAATTTCATAATTATTACATAAATATTAATTTGTAACATTAAATTCTCTCAAAATACAAAATAAAAAAGAAATAATAATATGGAAAAAAAAATATTACATTACTGAAAAAAAAAAAATATATATATATTTCGGGTGTTCGGTCAGTTTTGACCTCGAACAACACAAGTGTGACCCCCAAATGAACAATACCAGAGGGTTAAAAGGGGCATCATAAATGATGAAACATTTTTCATACACTGCAGTTTCTTTTAGTGCTTGCACTTTGTTGTGTTCTGAATCCCTGGAAAGTGTCTGTTACTCACAGGATTTTGAACCGGGTTGCTCAATGAAAGTCCCATCTGTGTTTGAATAGCTGAGCTTCCATCTAGCACAGATGAATGTTCTCCAAAAGTGATCGTCCCATTCTGCGAGTGGAGCATACTTGCGCTCTGCCCAAAGACAGAAGATCCAGCCCAGCTCTGTAAAAGCAAAATGGTAGGAGTTGAATAACACAATTATTTATATAACGTCTACCAGACATTCATTTATTAACAACTCAACAAAAAATGATTTTCTTCCTTAGTATTTTTGTCTTGTTTTCTAGTATAAATAACTAAGAATTCTTGAATCAGGATGCATTTACTTGACAAGTAAAATGACTTGTCTTGTTTTCTGAAAACATTATTCAAATTTTGTTAGTTTTTGCTTAAAACAAGTAAACATATCTGCCAATGGAGTTAGGGTTAGGGTTTTATTTTATTTTTTATTTTCATTTTACTTGTCAAGTAAATGCATCCTAATTCAAGAATTTGTTGATATGTATACTAGAAAACAAGACAAAAAATACTAAGGAAGAATATCATTTTTTGCAGCGTTTATGCAGTCTGAAAATATATGTAAAAGAGGTTTATCGCTCACCTCGGTGAAAGCCACGTTTGTCACAGAAACCTCTCCTCCAACGCTCAGAGCGATGACTCGATCCAGAGATATACGATGCTGGAATCGGCCAACTTCACTTCCATTCAAATACACCTTCAGATTGAAAATTACTATAGTTAGGTATCTCTTCTAATGTTTTTGCCTTCGCACGATGCACCCAATGAATAGGACCAAGCATCAAAACACACCTGATAATTTTCAGAATTCACGGCAATGATCAGATCAAAGCCGCTGGCCTGCTTTAAAGGTAATTCCAGTTTCTCCTCTTTTCCCCATGACCCATGTTGGCGGCTGTTCAGCACCATGCGGTCGCTGCTGAACTGGGGCTTGATTTGAAAGGCGATGTCATCTCCTTCAGACTCTCCACACTTCAGATTCACCACAAAGCTGCAATGATCAAAGACAACGTGAAGGAGTGAACTAGTTACTCGAACACACTCAGTCATGAACAGAGAGAGTCACCTCTCACATCCAGACGGAACAGATCCCTGAATGAAGATGGCTTTCCCAGCTTTTAGTCCTC
The DNA here is from genome assembly GCF_001515625.1 of Sinocyclocheilus rhinocerous. Lineage (NCBI taxonomy): Eukaryota > Metazoa > Chordata > Actinopteri > Cypriniformes > Cyprinidae > Sinocyclocheilus > Sinocyclocheilus rhinocerous. Next base: position 650,134 of record NW_015630418.1, on the reverse strand, counting down.
CAGAGATACGGCTCACATAAGGGATGCTCTGCATAGTAAATAAAGCATTCTGTATTCCTGTGTTATGGTAAGGTTTACAGCTGACTTGAATACAACTATCTCGAAAATGCACAAGTTAATTCAGAAAGGCTAATATGAAAGATTAGAGGACTGAAAGATCACTCACGAAGCTGGAGATGGTCTCGAACGCTGACTTGAAAGTGAAGCTCATGTTGTCGGTCTAAAAGGCTGATGCACAGGTGGATTATAGGTTGCAGGTGGTGGTCTTGGTTTTATACTTTCGGTGGGAAGGAGTGGTCTAGCCTTCAGGGGGTTTTAGCCACAAGGCATTTTTAAAAAGTGTAGAGTTCATTTTGGCTTAGCAACCCAAAGGCGATGTTTCAAGCGATGATGGACTGGATAATTTGCGTTCTCACAACAGTTTTGCCCAAAGCCACATTGTGCATCAGTGCTCAAAGCTTAGAAGCATTTTACAGTTCATCTGAGTCGACATTTCTGCATGATTATTGGACTTCATAACAATTAACCTCATAGTCACCTGCTGTCAGAGTTTTACTTACAAGCATGCCTGCAATCACAGTTAGCTGTAGTTACTTTATTATTATTTCTTTTGGTGTAATGTTTTTGTTAAATTGGAAAATAGCTAAAAGCAGTCAAAA
>NW_015630418.1:634505-646627 GCF_001515625.1 Sinocyclocheilus rhinocerous | reverse complement strand
GTTTTGACCTCGAACAACACAAGTGTGACCCCCAAATGAACAATACCAGAGGGTTAAAAGGGGCATCATAAATGATGAAACATTTTTCATACACTGCAGTTTCTTTTAGTGCTTGCACTTTGTTGTGTTCTGAATCCCTGGAAAGTGTCTGTTACTCACAGGATTTTGAACCGGGTTGCTCAATGAAAGTCCCATCTGTGTTTGAATAGCTGAGCTTCCATCTAGCACAGATGAATGTTCTCCAAAAGTGATCGTCCCATTCTGCGAGTGGAGCATACTTGCGCTCTGCCCAAAGACAGAAGATCCAGCCCAGCTCTGTAAAAGCAAAATGGTAGGAGTTGAATAACACAATTATTTATATAACGTCTACCAGACATTCATTTATTAACAACTCAACAAAAAATGATTTTCTTCCTTAGTATTTTTGTCTTGTTTTCTAGTATAAATAACTAAGAATTCTTGAATCAGGATGCATTTACTTGACAAGTAAAATGACTTGTCTTGTTTTCTGAAAACATTATTCAAATTTTGTTAGTTTTTGCTTAAAACAAGTAAACATATCTGCCAATGGAGTTAGGGTTAGGGTTTTATTTTATTTTTTATTTTCATTTTACTTGTCAAGTAAATGCATCCTAATTCAAGAATTTGTTGATATGTATACTAGAAAACAAGACAAAAAATACTAAGGAAGAATATCATTTTTTGCAGCGTTTATGCAGTCTGAAAATATATGTAAAAGAGGTTTATCGCTCACCTCGGTGAAAGCCACGTTTGTCACAGAAACCTCTCCTCCAACGCTCAGAGCGATGACTCGATCCAGAGATATACGATGCTGGAATCGGCCAACTTCACTTCCATTCAAATACACCTTCAGATTGAAAATTACTATAGTTAGGTATCTCTTCTAATGTTTTTGCCTTCGCACGATGCACCCAATGAATAGGACCAAGCATCAAAACACACCTGATAATTTTCAGAATTCACGGCAATGATCAGATCAAAGCCGCTGGCCTGCTTTAAAGGTAATTCCAGTTTCTCCTCTTTTCCCCATGACCCATGTTGGCGGCTGTTCAGCACCATGCGGTCGCTGCTGAACTGGGGCTTGATTTGAAAGGCGATGTCATCTCCTTCAGACTCTCCACACTTCAGATTCACCACAAAGCTGCAATGATCAAAGACAACGTGAAGGAGTGAACTAGTTACTCGAACACACTCAGTCATGAACAGAGAGAGTCACCTCTCACATCCAGACGGAACAGATCCCTGAATGAAGATGGCTTTCCCAGCTTTTAGTCCTCCAGAGATACGGCTCACATAAGGGATGCTCTGCATAGTAAATAAAGCATTCTGTATTCCTGTGTTATGGTAAGGTTTACAGCTGACTTGAATACAACTATCTCGAAAATGCACAAGTTAATTCAGAAAGGCTAATATGAAAGATTAGAGGACTGAAAGATCACTCACGAAGCTGGAGATGGTCTCGAACGCTGACTTGAAAGTGAAGCTCATGTTGTCGGTCTAAAAGGCTGATGCACAGGTGGATTATAGGTTGCAGGTGGTGGTCTTGGTTTTATACTTTCGGTGGGAAGGAGTGGTCTAGCCTTCAGGGGGTTTTAGCCACAAGGCATTTTTAAAAAGTGTAGAGTTCATTTTGGCTTAGCAACCCAAAGGCGATGTTTCAAGCGATGATGGACTGGATAATTTGCGTTCTCACAACAGTTTTGCCCAAAGCCACATTGTGCATCAGTGCTCAAAGCTTAGAAGCATTTTACAGTTCATCTGAGTCGACATTTCTGCATGATTATTGGACTTCATAACAATTAACCTCATAGTCACCTGCTGTCAGAGTTTTACTTACAAGCATGCCTGCAATCACAGTTAGCTGTAGTTACTTTATTATTATTTCTTTTGGTGTAATGTTTTTGTTAAATTGGAAAATAGCTAAAAGCAGTCAAAATATAAAAAACATTTTCCACATTTCCTCATCTTGGTCTTCATATTCCACATCAACCTAGAATTATGCATCAACTATTCAATGTTTCAAAATGTCTATTATGCATTTACTACTTTTTTTCTTCTTCTACAGTTGTATTGTATTGATTCATTAATGTTGTAACACGATAGTGAGACAGTAGTAGCAGTGTGGCAGTCATGTAATTAATAATGTGTTGTGAAATGTTAACTAAACCTGTTCCAGCCAGAGGGCAGACCTGTGACTTTGATTATCAAATGCCTTACTCAGTTAGCAGAATTCTCATGCATAATGTATAATCTGATCACCCGATGATGAAAATAAAATGAGACCCACTTACCGAAGGGAAAAACCAGTTGGGTCTGGTGTGAAAAGGTTCATAGGCATTAATTGGTTTATTTAAACTGAACATTTGCATTTAGTGTGAAAATGCCTTAAGGAAGAATCTAACCCTTTTCTGACTTAGAAACCCTTGGATTAATAGCTTTCTTGTTTACTGTACAAATGAAGATGCAATTGAGTACAGCAGTGCTATTATCAATAGGTTGCTATTAAGTTGTGAATATGAGAATGTCTGAGAGCATTCGGAGAGCATTTTTGGCTCTCAGTTTGCTTTAAATGTCAGAAATCAAATTATTTGGTTTTAACGCTTTATGTAAGCTGCGTTAACGCTCAGTGACGTCGATACAGGTGCATGACAGTAATTTACAGTGTGCTATAAAAACTTTACAACCTTTGATAGATGTCAGTGCAGCCCGGGGCAGATGCTGAAATTCTCACAAAACTGAAGATAAATCATTTTCAGCCAGCCAACAGTAGAAAAGAAGATCTTCATAGTTATCAGTCTTTCTTTATTTGTAGGATTCCTTGAAAGGTTAAAAATGTGCATCGGGGTTTTACACAATACATTAAGAATATATGAACATGTACAGTGAACAGACACCCATTGCATGACCCATGACATAAATTACACAGAAAGGTCTCGTCTTTTTTTCTTTTTTACCAGGGACCTGCTCAAAGGATCCACTAGGTGGCGCTTTGTACCTGAAAGTAAGCTGTTACAACACTCACACAAGGAGATGGTGACTTTGCCCAAGTCTGTGTTTTTAAAAACGTGTCTGACAAGTAGTTTAAAATATTTTAATGTAACAAAATGACCATACGTGCCAAACAGCAGCTGTATCTCATGAAGGGATGTGTGAGTTTACAGACAGATTCGGAAATAAAGACCCCGTTATTATTTTCAGTCCAAACCTACATGCTGATATATTCATTATTATATATATTATATTATAGAATCTTCACGCATTACAAGGACTCGAATGGACGGAATAAGCCTTATTATTATGAACTGAACCCATTCATTCATACACAGAAGATTATCAGCGAGCAGCTGTGATTTCACTCTGTTTATTATGACTTCAAAAACTACAGCACACATGTTTGTACAGACTACTTTTACGGTGCTTCATTCTCATTTTGGAGCTTACTGTGATCTATGAAACATGGAAAAAAAATAAAAAAAGACCACATGGACTTGGAACAACTCAAAAGGCAAATAAATGTCAATTTTTTGAGTGGACTATTCATTTAAGAGTACTCTGCTAGTTGCACAAGCCTCTGATACTCCATCTACAGGCCAAATATTCGGTCCAGTCATCGGCCAAATGTTTTTTAGCATTATGTAATGTAACCGGGTTGCATGACTTTGATGGAAATAGGAATTGACAGGACAGTAAGCCGTCGGGTGGGTACTTAGAAATCTATGAAAATGTTGGGATGTGAAGTCGTCACATGTCTTCGCTCATCAGCAGCGGCTGCAGAAAGAGTCCAGCCGTACCCAGAATACAAACGAGGACAAACACCCAGAGAAAGATCCGGTCAATCACCATCGCCACATACTTCCAGTCGTCCTGGACCTTTAAACACAAGGGTTGGAAGAGCAAGACATGAACTCTGGATCATATTTGATGTGCAGATTTCTAAGCCCTCTAAATGATCAAAGTTTGCTGTTAAACCTGTTTCTACTTCATCTCTTCCGTCGTTTGGTTTTTATCCAGTAAAAGCTCTTTTAGTGTAATTGCACAAACATCCAGTGTCTCTGCTGTCAGATCTTCTCAAGTAAGCGTCAGAATAACTGCAGTAATATCTCCAGATGAACACTTACTGGACTGAAGCAGCTCAGCTTTAGTTGATTCTCCATCAATCATGTTTTAGAGTCTCAAATCTGATCCTCAGGATCTTTTGAGGAGCGTTTGTTTCCAGAAGCTTTACTTTCACTGTTCCTCAGCGGAGGAATGATCTTCACAAGCCTCCAGAACATCTCACATCTTCTGAGGAGCCTTTATTTCTTCAGCTCTCAATCACTGCATTATATGTTTGGAGCATTTCAATCTCATCTTACTGAGACAGATTACTGGAGATATAGAGCCACGACTGATATTTAGATCATTTTATGTCAGTATCTGCTCTACTGTTATAAAGATCTCATTGATTTACATCACAAGCATCAGAATATCAGCATAGAAATATCAGCATCTGCACCAAATTGCACAGTTTTGCTCAGTTTGAGTCTCTGAATAAAACTGAGCTGTTTTTCTCCATATTCTCACTGCATCAGACTATATGAGCCAGAAAAGCCTAATGGAACACAAATGACATTTAACAAAAAAAGCACATACGCAGACTAATTTTTTTAGATTTTGTCTAAAGGTTCAATAAACTCTTCCATTTCATAAAATTAGGCTTTAGAGACTTAAAGTGAAAAGATCTTGTGAAAAGCTTCAGTATGCAATTGATAGAGTTCAGCACACCAGAAGTAAAAACATGCTTTATTTCTCTCCCTTCAGGATCCCCTGCTTGTTTAACACGAAATACTAAAGGCCTAGAAATAAAAAGTGATAATACAGTCAATCCAAAATTGAATCAGACACAAGATATAATTTTTTATATTTTTTTACTAGTGGGTGCAGGACACTATAGTTCATTTATGTAAGTGAGGATAGCAAAATAAAGTAAACTGTGACATATTATACCCAAACATTCTTCATACAGTGGACTACCAGTAAAATTTGGGACCAAAAATTATTCAGACACTTTGACCTGAGCATGTTTTGCTGAAGTGTTTTTCTTTAATTGCTAATGCGACCTTTTTACACCACATACTGAACAGAATTAAGCACTGCTTACGGTTGAGCTAAATTGGTATTATCTAATTGTGTTCTTAAATTTTACAGCTGACAGTCTGATTCATTACATACCTTTCTATCAAAGTTATCGGTTACACGTTATTTTAAGGTGTCCTTGTTGCAGTGTAATTATACATGTAAGTACTGAGTAATATTAATTAACTACATGCACTTACTATATGGTTAGGGTTACTTGCATGTAATTATGCATAATTAATTGTTATTGCAATAGTAAGTACATGTGTAACAAGGACACCTTAAAATAAAGTGTTACCAAGTTATCTGACATTATCAAGATGAATGTGTTCTGACTCAGTTTAACTCGGAGTTCTTGTCATATTTTAATACCATTTTCTAAACTATAGCGAATCAACTATGATAGTGTGAGAAACGTCGAAGGTGTCTTAATACATTTTGGTTTGACTGTATCAGACCAATGCATTATGGATTGATTTGAAGTCAGTTCTCTCACCTCCTTGGCCTCGTTCTGTAGCCTCATGTTTTGGGCGATGTACTTGACGCTCTCTATGGCGTCTCTGACCTGTGGAGACATGCACAGAAACCCAGCGTCCAGAGACTCCGAGCTGGAGCACGGACTCCCTCCGTCTTCTGCTCCTGCGCTGGAGGCGTTAGTGCCTTGTTGCTTCCCCAGGCATCGTCCGTCTCGACACAGAAAGCCAGGTGCCGTCTTAGACGAGGCCTCGCTCAGATTGGTGAGCTCAGAGGAGCACAGCAGCAGAGGAGCCCGGCGCGAAACATTCGTCTGTTTGCTGGAAACCAGACCTGGAGCGTGAAGAGCGCAGGATCTGGTCTTCCTCTCCGGCTCTTTCTCAGGCCGAGTCATGAGCATGACCCGAGGGAGCAGACCGAGGAACACTTTCCAAACCCAGCCGGGCATGGTGTGCGTCTTAGGCGTGCGGTAATGCACATTGAGCACAAACACAGTGATCACGATGGACAGAGTCACAAATATCATGGTGAAGAGCAGGTACTCTCCGATCAGAGGGATGACGAGAGACGTGGACGGGATGGTTTCGGTGATGACCAAGAGGAAAACAGTGAGGGAGAGGAGAACAGAAATGCACAAGGTCACCTTCTCTCCGCAGTCGGACGGGAGATAAAACACCAGAACGGTGAGGAAGGAGATCAGCAGACAGGGAATGATCATGTTGATGGTGTAGAAGAGCGGCAGCCGGCGGATGTAGAGCGAGTACGTGATGTCCGTGTAGATCTCCTCGCAGCAGTTGTACTTGATGTCGTGCTTGTACCCGGGAGCGTCGATGATCGTCCACTCGCCACTTTCCCAGAAATCCTTCAGGTTGATGGTGGAGCCGATGAGCACCAGGTCGATCTTGGCTTTGTCGTAGGTCCACGAGCCGAACTTCATGGTGCAGTTCTGGTAGTCGAACGGGAAGAAGGTGACGTCGATCTTGCAGGAGCTCTTGAAGATGGCCGGTGGGATCCAGGTGACGTCTCCGTTGTAGCGCAGAAGAGCTTTCGTTTTGTCGTCCACCTGGAAATCACCGACTGCGCTGCGGGTCGGAAACAGAAACGGATCGTGAAGGATTTACCTTTTTTACGTTTCCGTGTTTCTCAGCAGCGGAAGTCGTCGTAGTTGGGTTGACTTCGAGAGCAGTGAATGGGAGAGTAGTGCTTATTAGTGCTCGCGATTAATCGCATCCAAAATAAAAGTTTTTGTTTACATAATAAAGCAATAAGTCCCAAGAAGCCGTGGTTTACTGTGATTTTATAACAGCTAAGGGGCAATGTTAGGTGCGAAGCGGAGTGCCTAAAACCCCCTTAGCTGTTATAATCGCGATTAATCGTTTGACAGCACTATGGGAGAGTACCACAAATATATTTTTTGCATTCCCACTTGCTCAAATAGCAAAAGAAAATGTTTTCATGATTTTCAATAAAAGGTGATATAATACAAAGAATAGTGTTATAAATGTACATACATTTAAAAAAAAAAAAAATATGAACAACTTTCAAGGATTAACGATGCTGATAACGAATGGTCCTTAACGAAACGAGGATCAGAACGGAGAACTTACTTGTTGTACAACACGATGTCTGGCTTCCAAATCTTGTTCGACGGCACACGGATGAACTCAACGCCTCCGAAATCCTTGGGATTCCACCTGAGCTTATAATCGTTCCAAATCTAGGAAAAGTAGAAACACTCAGAAAAAAAAATGAGTTTCTGCCACTGAATAAAAAAGGTAATTGCAACTTTTTATCTAACAATTCTGACTTTTTGAGACTTGAGTTAATATCTCGCAATTCTGGCTTTATAACAAGCAATTGTAAGTTTAGATCACGCAGTTCTGAGAACAAAAGTCAGAATTGAGAGATGTAAACTTGCAATTGTGAGAAAAAAAGGATTGTGCCATTATTAGAAAATAGTCTTTTTCCCTCTTAACTGCACTTTATAACTCACAATTGCAAGATATTGTCAGAATTGCGATATATAAACTCAAAATTGTGAGAAAAAAAAATCAAAATTGCTTGGAAAAAGTCAGAATTGCAAGATATAAACTTACAACTGCGAGAAAAAATGTCTAGCAAATCTAGCTTTATAACATGCAATTACAAGTTTTACATCTCGCAATTCCGAGAAAAAGTCAGAAACGGGCTTCCATAGTTTCCAAAGTTGTTAAAAAGTACTGGAGTACGATTTGCAAGAAAAATATGGTTTCAGTTTTATGCACACAATATGAAGCCCATATTTGCAGCATGCTTGTGTGTTATGCTTAATTAGATTCAGTATTCCAGGATACAGCAAACACACACAGACTAAACGAGCGACTACGATCAGATGTTGATGAAGATAAAGAGTTCCTTTGATCTGTTTAATGTATTTTAAGGGAGGCAATGCCAACTCAAGGCACGTTTGATAGAACTGACACATCAATAGATGCACAGTTTCCAGGTCAGTTGCTTAAATAGTTGGTATATGACTTACCACCCATGTGAATTAATTATGTATTGAATTCGATTCGCTTGATTAAATGTGATTATTGATTTGCCATTTAAACGTTAATGAACTGCATGATTAATTCAGGAGGAGGGCACAATGCTTTGGTTAGGCCCTCTTTGCTGCATGAGATTTTTTCTCGTACACAGTTTTTAATTATTCCTCTTCACATAATCACTCTCATAACAAATGATAAGATCTAAAGCCTTACACCAAATACACAAAATAATGATCTTTAAAAAAGCATCATATGACCCCTTTAAGTAGATCATTTCCAATCAAGACAATTAGCCATTTGGAAACCAATATTACTGAGATCACAGTCCCATTTATTTTTTCACCAAATGCCTAAATGAATATAATAATATCATCTACAACTCCTTACCGTGAGTCTATTAGGATTTGTTTTTAACATCCACAACATCACACCAGCAGCAAGCATCTCACATCTGTATTCCACTGGGAATCAAATCCACCTGCTGCACCAATCATTGCAAAGAGTGACCGCAAAGATGGTGAATACAATTGTGTCCAATTATCTAAATGAATCAATGACCTTTGGATGTGTGTGAATAATGCATGAGCTTACATGTCGCAGCCAGAGATTGGTCTCCATAATCTGGTTCACCTCATCCTACAGATAAAGGCAAAAAAGGTATATTTTGAAATATAAATATATATTTTTATAAGTATTCAAAAATATTTTGCCCTCCATGTATTTCAATACAAGAAACCACAATAACATGAGGGTTATCATAGTTGACTAAAACTAAAATTAAACCATAAACAAACCACACTTTGATTACTTGAAATAAATACATATAAAATAAAAGTTAACTGACATAAAATAAAATATAAAAACTTAAAACTATTTTATGTCAGTTAGTTTCCAAGGCAACATTTCTCATTTTCATTTAGTTTAATGTACTACAATAATTAAAACTAAAACTATCTAAAAATAATTTATATATATATATATATATATATATATATATATATATGCATATTTAAAAACAAACAACAAACGCACAACAAAATTACTAAAACTTTAACCAAAATGAAAATGAAACCAGAAAATCTAAAAATAAAATCTAGTTCAGAATAATATCAAAAACTATAAAGTATCTGAATGATACTAAAATAACACTGAATGTGTCACATTTGAAGACAAACTTAAACATAACATAAATGAAGGCTGCTGTAAGACTGGAAATGTTTTTTCTTGCCACTGAAATACATTTTGAAATATATTTTGGTATATGAAGGTTGAAACTAAATACATATTCAATTTCAAAAATATATTTCATTGAGCTTTACGGTTTACAGCATATATTTAAAATATATGTTGGTCATAAAAAAAGTTAATTTATGATCTCAACTTACACATTACACAATACATTTTCTTATATGCCTTTATATTGACATCTATGACAATATGAGCCTTTAAAAAAAAAAAAATCCAATAGTCTGTCAAAATGTTAAATCAGGCCACTAAAGGTACTGGCAGAGATATGAGAACATTTCAGAAGACCATATTTAGATTTCCTCTGCAATATAATACTGAAATCATTCTTTGTTATGGTGTTTTTCTTGTTGTTTGTGCTTCCATCCCCCCAAAAAGAGCATGAAATGACCTCTCTAAACTTTAAAGCATAACAAAGGGATGTGACTGAATGCACAGAAATGGCATTTTTTGCATCACATAGACGTTATCATTATCAAGCTGAATTCAACAATCTAGAGAAAAGAAATGAGAAAGAATGACATAAGGAAGGAAATAGAGCTCGATAGACACTGTGTTTAATAGAAGTGAGACGTTCTCCGTGACTGATGCGGGGAAGAAAGAGGAGAGGTGAGAGGAAAACTGATAATTCAGCAGATCATGGATCTGACGGATCGATGCGTGTCTGAGGTCAGAGCTCAAGCGCAGAGACTTTGAAGCTCCAGCTGATGAGTGAATCATGAAGAGACCCAGACTCATCATGAGCCCAGCAGGCGACTGATGCAAACCATGGAGAACAGAGACTGAATCCCTCTGAAACCATCTGAAACCAGGGTGAAACAAGCAAATGAACCTGTGTTTGCTCACAGCACTTACCACTTTGACCAGCTGTGACATGGAGAGCTCAAACTGGACGATGACGGGCTCGGACACGTTCTCCACCGGTCTGATGTACTGGTTATAACTGGAGAAGATGACTGAGAAGAGCCTGTGCTCGGCCTCAGAGCCACAAACCCCTGAATCTGGACCAGAGACGTTCATTACAGAAGTTGCTAAAACATGCATTTCTCATTATGAATGCTCACACTTTATACTACATTGCACTTATACATTAAATTAATTATTTAATACAATGCACTTATTGGGTACATACAAGTTTTTACATTGTAATTATATTTTTTAAAATACCTGCATGTAATTGCATCTGTAATTAATTTCTGTAATTACACTGTTGACACTTAAACCTGCCCACACCACCAAACCTGTCCCTAACCTTACCCATATCCCACATCAATAGCAGCAAAACTGTTTTGCAATATAATCTGAACACAATAAGTGCACTGTACTTATTTTCTGATCTAAGTACATAGCAGTTAAGGCCACCGAATGTATATATATATATATAAATTGGGACCTTATGAATTAACATGCATGTATTCATAGCAAATGAGGAATACAACAAAGTGATTCAGCAGGCAATACTTTTCAGACATTGTACAGTTATTGGCATCAATGTTAAACCTCTTTTCCTGACAATATCTTGATTTTGTTTTGATCCGATGCAGATAAATTGGGACACTTTTGCCATCGAGATGACTGGGGAAAAATGTCCCAATTATCCTGAATTAACCTCTAACTATAATCCTGATTACAAGTGAATAAAACACACGTTAGAATGTCAGATCTGATTTGAGACCTAAATGCACACAAACATTGTATTAGACTGAACCAGGAACGAATGATATATATATATATATAAACTAGTGTAACATACATTTTGAAGTTGATGTTAAGGCTGTGGGTTGCGTTTGTGTGTGTATTGCTTTTCTGTCCCTCAGGGCTTGCCGTAGGCAAGGTTTGGGCACGCACATGTTAACGAGAGCGCCCAGGTGTGCCATGTGAGTTTCTTTGGAGTTAAGAAGAATAAAAAGTACATCGTTCATATAATACCCGAGTCTCGCTTTCTTTATTTTATTATTTGAAAAGTGTTTAGGCGAACCCGAGGCGTAAGCTCGGTCACATTGGTGGCAGCGGTGTTGTTTTGGTTGAGTTTAGTTAGTGTTTTAAAGTGTTTCGACGGGTGTTAAATTAGTTAGCTTAAATTCAAAAGTGTATAGTTAGTAGCACGCGCGGTCTACGCATCGTCAGTATGTGGTTCAAGGAGGAAGACAATTTTAGTGTTTTTCGGGACCGTGACAGAGGCAATAGGAGCGTGCGAATTGAATTGCCACCTCCGTTCTCTGGGGAGGAGAAACAAAGTTTTGTGTGCTGGGCGAGACAGTTTGAAGTTGCGGTCAAACGCTCACTGAAGGGAGTGGAACCGCTTCATACAACTATGAACTGACAAGGATTTTACCCACACGTTTAAACAACGCAGCTTTCTCTCTATGGGACAGTCTCCCTGATCCTGTTAAATCGGACTATGACAAAGTAAAAGAGAAGCTAAAAGAAGCTTTTGGAAGGAGACAGTTCATGGAGCGATTTAGGTACAGCTTATCTGCCCGCCCTCGCGCAGCACGGGAGAGCCTAGAGGTGTATGCAGCAGAAATAAGCCGTCTAGTGGATGAGGCTTTCCCAGAGTACGGTGACAGAGCCCAGAGGGAGGAAAAGTTTCGCCGTTTTGTGGCGGGTCTGGACCCAGTGCTGAGGACGAAATGTTATGAGCAGGGAGCGACAGACATGGAGGAAGCCGTAATAATCGCAGGTCGGTGCGAGAACGCGAGAAATGCGATGGATGTGGGATATGTGACTGCTAATGTC
>NW_015630418.1:627837-633956 GCF_001515625.1 Sinocyclocheilus rhinocerous | reverse complement strand
CAGTTTCCTGTCCTCCCACAGGGGACCCTGTTGCGCAGGTTGTAGTTCCTCCTGCTCTTAAACATGACATACTTTTGCAGCTCCACGGGGCCCCAACTGCTGCTCATTTTTCTCCAGAATGAGTGTGGGAACGGGCGAGGCGTTTTTGCTACTGGCCATCTATGTTTAAGGACATTAAGATATGGTGCGAGCAATGCACAGCGTGTCAAACTCGTCGTAAGCCGGTCCCAACTCATCAAGCACCTATGGGTGGGTCCCTGACAACGCGACCCTTTGAGAGAGTCGCAATGGACATTTTGGAACTACCAATAACAACCAAAGAAAATCGGTATGTACTGGTAGTGGAGGATTATTTCACAAAATTTGTTAACCTGTATGCCCTGCCTAACCAATCTGCACAGACTGTCGCTCACTGCTTGTTTGAGGACTACATTTTGATACACGGCATTCCTGAATCTTTGCACTCTGATCAGGGCCGCCAGTTTGAATCAGAGGTGGTCTCGACTCTCTGTCGTTTGCTGAATATAAAGAAAACGCGCACCACTCCCTACCACCCAGCGTCCGACGGCATGGTGGAACGTTTTAACAGAACATTGACCGATCAGATGGCTAAGATACTGTTGTCATGTGGGGGTGAGTGGGACAATTATATCAAACCGGTGGCATTTGCGTACAATTCTTCACCTCATTCTAGCACCAAGTTTTCACCTTACTTTCTAGTTCATGGACGAGAACCAAGGATGCCCACTGACTTGTTACTAGCCACGCATACACTTGACCAGAACATTTCAACATCTCATGCTGCATTCGTGTCCACTTTGCTTGCAAATCTACAGGATGCTTTCAGGAGTGCTAGAATGTACAGTGAAGTGGCTCATGATCGGCAGAAACTGTATCATGATTCAGGCCTCAGACACCAGCCCTATGCCGTCGGTGCCATGGTGTGGCTCCATAATCCAGTGGAGAGCCGCATGAAGCTGGCGCCCCACTGGAAGGGACCTTTTAAGATTGCACAAATCTTTGACTCTGGTGGTGAGCCAGGACTGACATACTGGATCGTTAGCCCTATGGACTCAGATGGACAAGGACAGGTTGTGCATTACAATAGGTTGAGACCTTATACATTGCCGGTTCCCACACTGTCATCTGATGAGAGACTATCTATGGTTCCTCATTCTTTGCCTGATTCCCCTTCTAAAGAGTCTGACATGTTAGGAGGGTTGCAGCACAGTGAACCTCAAAAGGATTTAAGTGAGGCACTGGAGGGACCTGATAAGTGCATACCTGGTGTGAGTAGGGCTGGGAGGAGGTTGAAACCCCCTGGTTGCTTAAAAGATTTCGTACTGTACTAATGTACATGTTAACATATATATATATAAAAAAAGGATTGGACAAAATGACGACTGTTTAAGTAAATTGTACTGGTGTTTTAGATGGTACAAATTGTTTTAGGGTGAGATGCAGATTAAGGTATTATGCATGTTAATGCTTATTATTATTGTTTTGTTGCCTGTTCTATCCTTTACTGTTTGAAAGATAAACGAGGACGTTTATTTTAGGGGGATGGGACGTATGTAACATACATTTTGAAGTTGATGTTAAGGCTGTGGGGTTGTCTTTGTGTGTGTATTGCTTTTCTGTCCCTCGGGGCTTGCTGTAGGCAAGGTTTGGGCACGCACATGTTAACGAGAGCGCCCAGGTGTGCCATGTGAGTTTCTTTGGAGTTAAGAAGAATAAAAAGTACATCGTTCATATAATACCCGAGTCTCGCTTTCTTTATTTTATTATTTGAAAAGTGTTTAGGCGAACCCGAGGCGTAAGCTCGGTCACACTAGTTTTATTTGCGAATTTGCCGGTTTAGTATCTAGTAGATTATTAGTATTTAGTAGATTTATTATACGCGTTATTAAACGTATTTAGAAAGAGCTGTTTAATGTCAGGTTTCTTTGTGACAAGTTACCCCAGAAGCTGTGAGCGTGTGCGCCGCTACTGGGGCATGTTGTCACAGACGGTCCGGCGGAAATGTTTAATGATTGAAAGCATTTATTTGATGATTTCTGGCATTGACTCTCAGTGCTCTCTTGAAATCGGCGCTCGAGTCGCTCATAGACCGCAAACATAAAGCATTTCAATAAACAGCAACAACTTTACTCACCAGACAGAAGAAAAAACAGACAGTAGCCGGTGTGCAAAAGAGCTCTGGTTTTCATCGTACAGTCCGAAGAACTGATAGAAGAGTGACCCAACAGAGTCCAGATGAGGAGAGAGAGAGAGAGAGAGACAGAGAGCGAGATCCTCTCCAAATACAGATGAAGTAAGCATGATTTAGAAATAGAGAGAGGAAGACAGACACACATGGACAGAGCAAGAGCAGAGGATCTGTAGACACTAATCTACAGCAAACACTTTCTGCTGATTTGTCCTAAATATCACAATGTGAGGGAAACATTTCTCCCCAGATTTGAAGAACTGATTTCCTCATTTACTGAGAAAATGCCCTTCATACTTGAAGATGACAACAGCTGCAAAATTAGGCATTCACAATGTTAGGTGTTAAGCACAGTTAACTCTAAACTGACTCATTTTATCTTTTCATTTATTTAGATGGATTTTATTTATTTGTCATCTGTTGTTGTTTTGTTTCGTTTTATTATTTATATATATGTTAATGCTTTGGCAACATTGTTACACAGTCATGCTAAAAAAGCTTAATTGAATTGAATTTAAAAAAAATAATAAGTGAGAGAGAGAGAGAGAGAGAGCAAAACAGCAAACGCACTCAGAATTCGACCAGCGACAAGTTAAACTGAATTGCTTTTCAAAAGTTAAACTAGGACGAATTCAAGTTAATATTCACCTCTACCTCTAACTCGACATGCATCTTAAAAACACAACACGCATGATGCGAGGTCATATGTGACTATGACTTTGTTACATGATAAAGCACATGAGGATTTTACGGTTTCACCATGAAGTACACATTTAATACTGGCTGAGAGACTGGAGGGTTTTTATACCTCAGAGAAAGATCCAAATAATAGAATAAAAGATCATCCTGCAGTCCATATTTAATGCAAGGTGTAACCTAATAAACACAAAAACATGTCAGAACTTCTTTAACTGGGTATTTTTCAAAACACTTTGCTACAACTGCTACATCGGTCTCTGTTTCTATATTAGTAGCTATATGAGAATAATCAGTGTGACCCCAATGTTCGCTTTCCAAGAAATGATGTATGTTTCAAACAGCTGCGGATTCAGACTGAAATCCACAAACTCCATAACTCTCACTCCCAGAGTCCGACACTGTCCCGCATGCATGTTTGGGAACATATAAAACCTCCAACACTTCTTGGTCCTGTTATATAACACACCTGGACACTGTATAAAGAGATACAGTATTCTGCGCCGTGAATGAAGGTGATGCACTGTAGTCTGGATTAGGACACAGCCAGCAGGTGTGAATGTGAGTGACAGATACAGACACAGCCAGCAGGTGGCGCTGTACATATAGTGATTCACATCAGGTCAGATCTGAATGTGCTTTCAGGTGAACACAAGGAGAAACAGAAGATGAGAAATAAAAAGACAGCTGATAAATGCTTGAGTAGCAAAGAGAAGACTATCAAGCAAATCAAGCATCCAGACAAGAACAGACACATTTGTGCAGATTTGATTAAGACTTTGCCAAAATTGACATGAATGGCTGCAAATGTGATAAAATATTACACAGTGAATCAAACCTCGTGTATCTTATCAAGACCACTGAAAAATAAAACAGATTATTGGAGGCCATGTTTTACAAGAAAATACCATTTCAATCTCTCAACTTCATAAATTCTTGTTTAATCAAGTGTTATGCGTAACTACTTGTGAAATTTACTAGCAACTTCTGAGTGAAAATAGCTTTAAAGTAAAGATTTACCCAGGCTTAATATGTAGAGACTGATAAGCCATTTGTAGCTTTATTTCCCTGAAAAGTGGAAAAAAGTGACTAACAGTGGCTCAAGCAATAATAAGAATTGGTGGGCGGGGTTAACTGTTGTTTCTGACCAATGGCAGACGAGGGGAGTGAAACCTGTTTGGGAACAATCATAAATTCTGGAGTTCCATTTGGTTCGACTCGAGCTTTAAGCACTTCGCAGTCATATTCGGTCATATAATATGTGACCCTGGAGCACAAAACCAGTCATAAGTGTCAATTTTTCTAAATTGAAATTTGTACATCATCTGAAAGCTGAATAAATATATTGTTAGGATAGGACAATATTTGGCCGAGATCTGGAATCTGAGTGTGAAAAAAAAAATCAAAATCAAAATATTGAGAAAATCATCTTTAAAGTTGTCCAAATTAAGTTCTTAGCAATGCATATTACTAATCAAACATTAAGTTTTGATATATTTAAAGTAGGAAATTTACAAAATATCTTCATGGAACATGATCTTTACTTAATATCCTAATGATTTTTTGCATAAAAGAAAAATGTATAATTTTGACCCATACAATGTATTGTTGGCTATAGCTACAAATATACCCCAGCGACTTGAGACTGCTTTTGTGCTCCAGGGTCACATATATCAGTGATCAGATCTCTGTGTGCAGCACAAAAATCTCACTGGATTCACAATTAATGGCAAAAGGAATGTTTAGAAATGCAAACTGATATTTCCTACTGACACACTACAGCAAAAGATAGAAATAACTGACTTGAACCCATTTTTAGCTGGTGAAAAAATACTAGTGTTCTAATCATTTTGGCCACCGCTGTATATATATATAAAGCATGAGTTGATTGAGATCTCCGGCTCACATCCCATCTCGTCTGGACGGCTCTGCGCTGGGCTGCTGGATGCCTGCGGTGTGGCTCTGGAGGAGCGGCTGGAGGAACAGACCCAGCGTTCCCACCACACACACGATCACAAAGATCCACAGAAACAGGCGGTCCACCACCATGGCCACGTACTTCCAGTCCTCGACGACCTGTGGATGCACAGAGACCGGCTCGTTAATAACCCTATTGACCCGTTAGGTGCACTAATAAGGGAGGAGGCAGAATGAGCAGCCGCTCCGTCTCTCAGACTGCTGTCCTCGACACTTTCTGATGCTCACTATTATTCTCTCTCTCTCTCCTTCAGAGTGATTTAAGCACACGATCGATGCTCTTACAATGGGCTCTGGCTGAAGCGTAAGCATAACATATGCCGTTTCCCACCTCTGTTTGCCAACTGTGTGTCTGCTGAATAAATATTATTTGTTGACATTCAACTTTTACTGTACAATTCGATCTGTTTTAAACCCATAAGGTAATATCTTACTAGATATGCACAGAAAGTGAGATGTTAGACTAGTGTTTCCTGTAAATACACAGAATTTCAGCAAATTAAACAAACATATAGTTAAACTAGTATAGATTCCCCTGCTCCTGTGGAACACAAAAATAGATATTTTGGTTTTTTTTTTTTTTTTTTTTTTGAAAGTCAATAAGACTCACAAACTGTCTGACAAACTGAACAGTTCACAAATACTTTATGTTTTAGATCAATAGGAGGGCAATTACGACCCTCAATTATGATTTACAAGTGAAACCATAAAAGTCATAAAAAGTTCTACAAGCCATCAATCCCACTAACGAGTTCTTAGCATGATATGGAATTACTGATAGTATGAGCTCAACATTTATTACTGTTCAAATGTTTGGAGTCAGAAGTGCTTTTACTTTAAATAATACTTTGTTTTTAATAAATAAAAATGCAATTAATACTTTTAATCCACAATGATGCATTAAATTGATCAAAACTGACATCAAATATACAGTATATAGACTAATATTCAAAAGTTTGGAATAACTGAGGATTTTTAAATGTTTTTGAAACTATTTGAAATTATTTGAGATTTAAATAATAATAATTTTATCCAGCATTAAGGACACATTAAATTGATCAAAAGTGACAGTAAAGACATTTCTAATGTTACAAAAGATTTATATTTCAAATAAATGATGTTCTTTTGAACTTTGTGTTCATCTGTGAATCCTGAAAAATAAAACGTATGACCATTTCCACAAAAATATTGATCTGCACAACTCTTTTCAACATTGATAATAATCAGAAATGTTTCT
>NW_015630418.1:626212-626924 GCF_001515625.1 Sinocyclocheilus rhinocerous | reverse complement strand
TTTGTCTGGTCAGAGGAGAACTGGCCCCCGACTGAACATGGTTTCTCCCAAGGTTTTTTCTCCATTCTGTCACCGATGGAGTTTTGGTTCCTTGCCGTTGTCACCTCTGGCTTGCTTAGTTGGGGACACTTAATTTCCAGCGATATCGTCGACTTGATTGCACAGATACTATTTAAACTGAACTGAGCTGGATGATGACATCACTCAGTCAATGATGAACTGCCTTTAACTGAAATTTGAGTGTTTACTATTATCATTTTGCAGGGGGGACACAATATTTTCCTAATTAATGCTGTACAGTTGATTTGACACAATCTGCATTGTTAAAAGCAAAATTCGAATTTAGTTTTTCAGTCATTTTGACAGCCCTACTGTGCGCGTTCACCGGCGCGCTCGAAAAGTGTGATAAGATTTGCGCGAGCCGTTCCTATCGCGAAGCTGATGGTAAAATGTGTGATCTATTTGAATTCTATTGAGAAATTGCCACTATAAAATGCTATGGAGAAAGTCGAACATTATCTAAAAAGGCACATAAACTAAAAAGACTTATGAAAAGATGAGAAAACAATCTTGCACCAGCACTAACATATAGCCTATTATAATCTTTTTAAACTACTCATGACCACCTTTACTATAATTTATCACGTTTTATTGTAGGCTCATTTATTGTGGTAAATTTTGTCTAACTTCTTGTAAAATTTATAATAGATGA
>NW_015630418.1:622707-626200 GCF_001515625.1 Sinocyclocheilus rhinocerous | reverse complement strand
ATGTGGCAGGGGGCGTAGTTGGTGGGGGGGATAGGGAGGAGATAACCCCCCCCAATAACCAAAACTAGCAAGTACAACACCCCCCCCCAATATTTATACCATGGTTAATGGAAACCTAGAATCAGGCTATTAATTGGCGCTTTTATAAGCGCTAACTTCACGTACAAACCGAACGGAGCAGTTATCAGCCCAATATGACTGAAACGCAGTTCTTTTAATTGTGCGCGAGCAGTGCGTGAATCACCGTATACTCTGTGCGCTAGGGCTGTCAAAAAAAAATTGGAATTGCGAATATTCGTTGAATTAAAAAAAAAAAAAAATCTACATTTCAAATGCAAAAACGGTGCATTCGAACTTTAGGTCTGCGTCAGCCGTCAGGCAGCCTTATCAGTGGCGCACGAGATGCGATGACGATGTGTGTGTCATTGATTGCATTTGAATGCTTTTGTTAGCCTATCCAGTTGAACCCACTAAATGCTTCAGTCATTTTGACAGCCCTACTGGGGGCGTTCACCGGCGCGCTCGAAAAGTGTGATAAGATTTGCGCGAGCCGTTCCTATCGCGAAGCTGATGGTAAAATGTGTGATCTATTTGAATTCTATTGAGAAATTGCCACTATAAAATGCTATGGAGAAAGTCGAACATTATCTAAAAAGGCACATAAACTAAAAAGACTTATGAAAAGATGAGAAAACAATCTTGCACCAGCACTAACATATAGCCTATTATAATCTTTTTAAACTACTCATGACCACCTTTACTATAATTTATCACGTTTTATTGTAGGCTTAATTATTGTGGTGAATTTTGTCTAACTTGTTGTAAAATGTATAATAGATAATCTGTTAAGGGAATAGATTTTTAGATATATTTATATCACAACTGTGGCATGTTGTAGCTATTGTTTCTAAATGTGCAGGCAGTTGTTTTTCATAACAAATGCTATATAGATTATTAAAGCAGTTGCAGTTATGTTATCAACCAACATTGCATGTGTGGATGATAGCACAAGGAACCATTCTACAAAAATAAACATTTAAGCAAACAAACAAATAAATAAACCTTATGAGGGGGCATGACCCGGGACTCCACTAAAACGGTTCACACTTCAACCCCCCCCAATGTTCAAACCAAAACTACGCCCTTGTCCTTTTGCATTATTGACACACTATTTTCCTATTTGATACTGTAAAGCGGCTTTGACAATCTGTATTGTTAAAAGCGCCATATAAATAAAGGTGACTTGACTTGACTGAAGACTGGAGGAATGTAAAACGGTTCACACTTCAACCCCCCCCAATGTTCAAACCAAAACTACGCCCTTGTCCTTTTGCATTATTGACACACTATTTTCCTATTTGATACTGTAAAGCGGCTTTGACAATCTGTATTGTTAAAAGCGCCATATAAATAAAGGTGACTTGACTTGACTGAAGACTGGAGGAATGATGCTGAAAATTCAGCTTTGATCACAGGAATAAATTAGATTTTAACAGATAGTCACATAGAAAATAGCTCTTTTAAATTGTAATAATAGTCCACTATTTTTACTGTATTTTTGACAAAATAAATGCAGCCTGGTTGAGCAGAAGAGACTCTTTCAGAATGGTAGCGCAACTGAGAAGCGATAAAGTCACTCACGCTTTGATCGTCGTCGTTTCCCATCATGTGATCCGCTACGTAGCGAACGCCGTCCACAGCCTCCTGGATCTCAGATCCCCGGTCTGGAGCCGGCCTGCTCTCTCTCAGGTCCCCAGCGGGACGCAAATCTCCTTTCTGGATCTGAGGTCCTCTGCTGTAAAAGTGTCCGGGCGACGAGAGCGCCGAGGATGCGGCCAAAAGCACGGAGGCTGATGACGACATGCCGGATTTGCGAGGATCGGCGAAGCCCAGCAGAGATGATCCGGGATCCCGCAGACGGCGACGGGCCGAGTTTCCCCGCGGTCTCTGCATGAACAGCAGCGCTGGAAGTCTGACCAGGAACACCAGCTTGACCCAGTCCGGCATGTTGTGTGTGCTCGGAGAGCGATGGTGCACGTTCAGCACACACACACTGGTGATGATGGAGAAGGTCACCAGCACCATAGTGAACATCAGGTACTTCCCTATCAAGGGAACGTCCAGAGACGTGGGCGGCACGATCTTGGAGATCAGCAGGAGGAAGACAGTCAGCGCCAGAAGGACGGAGATGCACAGCGTCATCTTCTCGCCGCAGTCCGAAGGCAGGTAGAAGACCAGGATGGCCAGCGAGGTGATGAGCACGCAGGGGATGATCAGGTTGATGGTGTAGAAGAGCGGCTTGCGCTTGATGATGAAGTCGTAGGTCAGATCCACGTAGGTGGGGTCCAGAGCGCTGACCGTCCTCCGGCCCGGCAGAGCCAGGATGTCCCACTCGCCGCTGGGGGTGAAGTCGTCCATGCTGGCCACCTCGGACTTCAGCAGCAGGTCGATCTCGGTGTGATCGTAGGTCCAGGAGCGGAACTTGAGCGTGCAGTTCTGCAGGTCGAAGGGGAAGTGCTTGACCTCGATCTTGCAGGCGCTCTTGTAAATAGCGGGAGGGAGCCAGGCGATGCTGCCGTTGAACAAGACGATGGCGTTTGTGAAGACCGTCACCTCGTACGTCCCATCCGCACTGCAATGCATGTGGCATATGTGACTACTACAAGGGCATTTTAGGCTTTATACAGTGGTGGCCAAAATGATTACTTAAACACAAAGATGCTTACACCAAATGTTGATTTAATTTAGTTCATAGAAGCCAATTGATAAAGAAAATCTATGAATGACATTGTTTTTGACAGCATCCTCATTTTACAGCATTTTTACACAAGTGCCTAAAACGTTTAGCAGCATTGTAGCTTTGCAGGAGGTTTCTTGAAGCTTCTCGGAGACACAGTTCTTCTGGATTGAGTCTGTCTCAGTTTGTTCTGTTTCTTCATGTAATCACAGACATACTGATGATGATCAGATCACATCTCTGTGTGCAGCACAAACATCTCACTGCATTATCACAATTAATGGCCAAATTAATGTTTGGAAATGTAGACTGATATTTACTACTGACACACTCCAGCAAAAGATAGAAATAACTGACTTAAAACCATTTTTAGCTGCTGAAAATACTAGTGTTCTAATCATTTTGGCCACCGCTGTATATAACAAAATTTAAAAAAAATGGCAGTGCACCTCCATTAAGTAGTTTAATGAAAACGTTAATTTAATTCTGCAGAATAGTTAAACCAGCTAAACAAGATTTACTGTTTATTTCTATATACTATTAGTCATATTACACACTCACTCACACACACACACACACACACTCACTCACTCACTCACTCACTCACTCTCACACACACTCACTCACTCACACACTCTCACACCCTCACTCACTCACTCACTCTCACACCCTCACTCACTCACACACTCACTCACTCAATCACACACACACTCACTCACTCACTCACACACACACACACAAACACACACAATCACA
>NW_015630418.1:617091-621246 GCF_001515625.1 Sinocyclocheilus rhinocerous | reverse complement strand
AATTTAAATTATTATTAATTTTGTTATGTGCTTCTGTTATTCTTATAGATTCTTATAGATGTTTATTTTAAATTACTATTTAGGTTTAATTTATTTTTTTATTCCAGTTTTAGTTTTACCTCAGTTTTCATTTTTATAAAAAAAAAAAAACATAGTTTAATGAAAATGTAAATTAAATGATGCAAAATAGTCAAAAATTGTCAAAATAGTCATATGAACCACCTAAACAAGATGTGTTGTTTATTTTTAACTTAGAGTCAGTGTTTTTTATTATTATTATTCATATAATATTATAATTGTACAAATATTTTGAATTAGCTTTTATTTTATAGTCTGTTTTCTGTCCCCCCACCCCAATTAGTAATTTGAGTACTTTTTAAAATTATACATGTTGCCTCGGCAACAAACTAAAATAAGTTGTTTAATCTAATATTTATATTTTATTTTATTTCAGTTAACAAAAATGTTTTCAATGTTTCAGATAATAAGGCTGTTTGGAGTTTGTGTAACTATCAGCTGAATGAACACTGGTGGAAGTGGTGCTCATTCCTGGCAGGCTTCAGTTTGTGGTCACTATCTCCTGCAGCGTCTGGGTTTCTCTCATCAGAAACTCACTTGTTGTACAGCACTATATCAGGCAGCCAGATGTGTCTGGAGGGGATCCGGAGCTTGTCGATTCCCTCGTACTCCGCCGGGTCCCACGACAGCCGATAATCATTCCAGTTCTGCAGATAATATCGCAACTGTCTTATCATTTCATATATGAGCTATCCCTCGCTCAGACAATTACACGCTCGATTAGCGGCGTGATGAATGGACGTGAGCGCACTGATTATAGGATAAATTCAAGATCAACACAAGGACAGCAGAGCTGATGATGCTTTAATCGAGTAATAATTGATTAATAATCTGATGAGCCTCTGACACTGACCTGAG
Source organism: Sinocyclocheilus rhinocerous (assembly GCF_001515625.1). Lineage (NCBI taxonomy): Eukaryota > Metazoa > Chordata > Actinopteri > Cypriniformes > Cyprinidae > Sinocyclocheilus > Sinocyclocheilus rhinocerous. The sequence goes on along the minus strand of NW_015630418.1, from coordinate 620,310 downwards.
TGAGCCAGACGTTCGTCGTCATGATCTGCTCTCTCTCATTCTGGAAGCACAGAAATAATAACACACAAACACAGCTGATACTCACTTTTGAAACACTTTCACAAGAATGGAAACTTGCAGGGATTGCATATATGTTTACATTATGTAGAAACGTCTTTTCAGCAGCATGAACCCATATGTGATCATAATCATTTCTACACACAGACTTGTACTTTGCAAATAATGGATTATGAAAACTGAATTTAGATTACAGGTGGAGAACACCAAAGACTCATTCAGATATTTTACTCAGTTAAAATATCACAGAAAAAATACATGTTGAAAGTATTACACAATGAATATCAAAATGTATTCCCAATCTCATGCCACACTTTTTTAGAAAATGTGAATAAATAAATGAATGAATAATTTTCCATTTCCAGTTGTTTTTTCTATACATTATTTAGAAAATTTTAATGAATCAATTAATTATGTGAATATTTCCATAAGTAATCACACCACACTGAATAAAAATTTTACAGCAATTTTTTTTCAGCAATAACAGCTGTGAGTATATATATATATATATATATATATACTCACACACAATATGATATTTAATGGGACATACATGATACATCATTGTTTTTAGTGGCTGGTTGTGAAATCAAATGTGGATGAACGTATCAATATCTCTGTCTGTTTAGGACTCACAACTGATTGAAATGCATTTTGAAATCTCTGATGCAACTCTCAATCTTTTTGGCCATTGAAATACACTACAAAACCACTGATACTGACATACTGAAGGCTGTGGAGGTCTGGTTTTGACTCACCACACTGATGAGCTGCGCCAGAGAAACCTGCAGGAGAACCGTCACTCTCTCGGTCCGGTTCAGCGCCGGCCGGATCAGTTTATTATAGCGCTCTTTACCCAGCAGCCAGTTCATCAAGCGCTCCTCTGAGTCCGCACAGAGTCCACCTGCAGACCGCCAGAAAACACCTCAGACCACACGACCACAGACTCATGCATGAAACCACCGCTCCAGCAGCTCGCTTAGTTTAGAAAACACAAAGATGGTCACAATATCCTACAGAAATACTGCATTATGATTTTCAGTCGAATGCACTTCTTGTACATGGCGACTAATTAACCGAGAAACTCTGTAAGAAAGAGACAAAGATGTTTAACACCTGGTGAAAACTGTGAAAATCAATTCCGTTGGGTTGCTCCCAGCTAACAAAAATATATGTTCTAAGAACATTTTGCTAACTTCCATTCTCTGAATGTTCTGGAAGAAACAATAACATTTAACAAACGTTAGATGAACATCCAACTCAAACATTTCAGAAGAAAAAAAAAAAAAAAAAGATTCCATGAATGATTTATAAATAACAAATGTGCAGCTGTGGTCAAAATCTTACATACACCTGTTAATTATTTTACCAAAATAAAAAGGATCATACAAAATGCAAATTCTAAATTTGAAGATCAGAGTAAATTGTACATATTTTGTCTTCTAGGAAACAAGTATTTTCTGTATCCTCTGAAGGGCAGTACTAGATGATAAATATGATATTTACACAAAATAAGAAAAATACACACATCCTCATCCCGTACAAAAGTATTCACCCCTAAGCTCTCAATCATGTTTCCTTATAGCACATCAGTGAATGTTTGCAGCTTCTGTAATAGTTGCGTTTGAGTCCCTCAGTGTGAAAAAACGGATCTCAAAATCATTCAGTCATTGCTGGAAAGGGTTCAAAAGATGCTGGAAAACCAAAGATTGTGCAGGAGCTGGAGGATTGTTCTGAAGAACCTTATTCAGGACAATACTAAATAAAAAATGACACACATTTGTACAATCCCTCTTATATATATATATACTGTATATATATATATATATACCTGGACTGATGTCTACCAAAATGTTCAAACAGCCCAATGAAAGGTGGCTTCAAATATAGAATTTTCACTCTTAGATAGACATGTGATTCCTGACGGCACAGTGTTGGTAAATGTTGTCTGTGTTGTTTATGAGCGGCTGCAGACGAGCTGCACAGTCAGCAGAACACAATCACAAGCAGCCAGCAAACGCTCAACATCACACACATGAAACACTCAGCCGGCAGTCTTCATCACACTGGATGCCAAGGAGATTCTGAAAATACATGTTTGTAACTAACAGTAAAATCAATGTTTGATGTAGTACAGTTGGGATACATGGATATTCCCGTTTCTCTGATCATGTAGTGTTACGGTAGATCAATATCGAAATCAACTAAAACTCTGTTTGAGTATGAGGACGTTTATCTGACAGTCTCATCAAAATCACACAAACATGATCCATCCAGGAATAGAGATGGATAATTCAACATAAATGGACAATATATACTAAATAAAGGAGTGAATGATAAACATACACACATAAAATACCCTGTCTGCACTCTGAATAAAGACAAAAAACCCTAAAATAAATATAAAATAAAACTAATAATTCCTCTTTTGTATGCAGTGTATCGCAGTACTATCTGTCACCTGGCGTACACATAATACACTATCACATTTCTATAATTAAAATCCGTTAAAGGATTGTTAGGCTGCATTAATTAGGTCAACCGGAACTGGGAACACTTCCAATAACACCCGATGTACTCGCTACATCATAAGAGGAATGGCATCTACGCTAATATTAGTCTGTTTCTCTCTTATTCCAAAGTCACCGTAGCCACCGGATCCAGTCTGTATCCAGATCAGATAGTGGATCAGCACCTAGAGTGGCCCCCCGACTGAGCCTGGTTTCTCCCAAGGTTTTTTCACCATTCTGTCACCGATGGAGTTTAGGTTCCTTGCCGCTGTGGCTTGCTTAGTTGGGGACACTTGACTGACTGCACAGACACTACTGGAAGAGAGCTGAACTGGATGATGAGATCACTCAATCATGAACTGATTTTAGCTGGAAAATGACTCTGTTATTGGCCTCTTGCATTACTGAAACTATTTTCCTGTTGACACTGTAAAGCTGCTTTGACACAATCTGTATATACATAAAGGTGACTTGACTGTATCAATTAATTAGTATCAGAATTTAAGCGAATATCATTTATTATCTTAATGAGCGCTGTCTCTGTGCTGTGATGCGGTCGGAAACCAGATTGAAATTGTCCAGGTATCCATTTGAGTTTAAGTAGTAGTTCAGCTGGTTAAAAACAACCTTTTCAATAATCTTGCCTATAAAA
>NW_015630418.1:584500-616538 GCF_001515625.1 Sinocyclocheilus rhinocerous | reverse complement strand
CAGAGATCAATATATCAAAGAAAATACAGAAGTGATCAGATAGTGCTACGTCCTTAATAACAATGGGTGAAATGTTTAGACCTCTACTGATGATTAAATCTAGAGTGTGTCCACGATTGTGTGTGGGTCCATGCACGTGCTGAATCAGGTCAAAAGTGTTTAAAACGGTTATAATTTATTTTGTAGTTTTGATTTCTGCATTATCCATGTGAATATTAAAATCCCCTGCAATAGCAAAACAGTCAAACTCTGAGGATTAAAATAATGCTGAGACACAAGTGTTTTCTTTGGCTCGATCTAATCTGACTCAGGTTTTTACCGGCCTCTAATATTAATTACAAATCATTCTTACCAAGTTTCTGAACAAACGGTCAGATTAATTGTCAGTGTGCTTCATCATCTCTGTGTTGCAGAACACACACTGTTCCTGTACCTGACACTGTTAATGCAGTATAAAACACATGGACTCACCACTGAGACCTGCAGCTTTAATTGGGGTTAATTAATATTAATGAGCAGTGATCTGCGATAATTAGAGACACCCAGAGCTACACTGTAAGCACTTGCTTTGTAATGCCGATTGAAGAAACACAGAACACGAGAAATGAACAGCAGACCCACAGGAACAAACAGAGAAAGAAAAACTTCAGCACAAACACAGCTCTGATTTAAAGCAATTGTGTGAAGAACCAGCAAAAACCAGATACAGCAGGAAACGCTAGACGATTTGCCAAGCAGGACATTAATAGAGGGTCAAATTTATATTTTTATTTATCACTTATCAAACTCAAAATTCTTACATTTAGTGATCTAACCCACTTACATTACATTATCTTACATTACATTACATTATATGATCTTACTTTACACATCTGAGTTATTACAATTAAAGCTGCAGTCCGTAACTTTTTTTTTGGTTAAAAATTATCCGATATCAATATTTGAGCAAGTACTGTACATAACCAGCTAGTGTTTAAAACTATCTCCTTACTTTAGCCCGATTCACAACGGTTATCTTATAATAATGTTTTCTGAAATTCGAGCATGCCGCTGCGTCATTACATCACGTCTGTAAACATAGAGAAGTTTTCTGGATAGTAGACTATAATCGCATGTGAGGATCCTGCAGGTGGAGGATCATTTATAGCATTTTCTCACAGCAGCTGGAATAATTAAATGTATCATTTTGATGGCGGATTGTAATCCAGAAAGGATTACGTGTTTATGAAACACATGAAACACAGAACACGAGAAATGAACAGCAGACCCACAGGAACAAACAGAGAAAGAATAACTTCAGCACAAACACAGCTCTGATTTAAAGCGATTGTGTGAAGAACCAGCAAAAACCAGATACAGCAGGAAACGCTAGACGATTTGCCAAGCAGGACATTAATAGAGGGTCAAATTTATATTTTTATTTATCACTTATCAAACTCAAAATTCTTACATTTAGTGATCTAACCCACTTACATTACATTATCTTACATTACATTACATTATATGATCTTACTTTACACATCTGAGTTATTACAATTAAAGCTGCAGTCCGTAACTTTTTTTTTGGTTAAAAATTATCCGATATCAATATTTGAGCAAGTACTGTACATAACCAGCTAGTGTTTAAAACTATCTCCTTACTTAACATTACATTACATTAACATTAACAATGTGAGAACAAAGTATAACAATAATAATAATTTGCATGGTTTGATGTGATATGAGCTAACCGATCGTTAGATTTAATCACAGATGGTAGCGCGATTTATTGTAATGCTTTTTTCCTCGAAGAATAATTTGCTTTTTGGGTTAAAATAATTTCTTAATATGAAATTCGAAGAGTATGACAATTAGAGATTAGACTGTGCAGAAATTGAAATCTACAGGTAATGCCAATACACACTAATACACGTAGTCACGCAATGCTGATGTTGTTAACATTAACAATGTGAGAACAAAGTATAACAATAATAATAATTTGCATGGTTTGATGTGATATGAGCTAACCGATCGTTAGATTTAATCACAGATGGTAGCGCGATTTATTGTAATGCTTTTTTCCTCAGTTGGTCAGAATAAACGTGGCAGACTTGTTACTTGTTTAGGTGACAATCTACCGTGAAAACTCTTATTTGGGTCATATATTCCAAGACGTAGGCTAGAATCTGTGATTCCTAAGTACAGTATCCACACCGATGCGGTGACCGACAGCCACACATACTCCTCAAAATATTAGATTCATGCCGGTGCACGACCCACGTAATGAAGATAATTGTGCAAATAACTGCAATTGCAGGTTTTCAAACAGAGATGGCGACAAAGAGGCAAAACTTACGGACTGCAGCTTTAACTAATATACTGTATATCTATAGTTGTGTTAGTCACGCAATGCTGATGTTGTTAACATTAATAATCTGAGAATAAAGTATAACAATAATAATAATTTGCATGGTTTGATGTGATATGAGCTAACCGATCGTTAGATTTAATCACAGATGGTAGCGCGATTTATTGTAATGCTTTTTTCCTCAGTTGGTCAGAACAAACGTGGCAGACTTGTTACTTGTTTAGGTGACAATCTACCGTGAAAACTCTTATTTGGGTCATATATTCCAAGACGTAGGCTAGAATCTGTGATTCCTAAATACAGTATCCACACCGGTGCGGTGACCGACAGCCACACATACTCCTCAAAACATTAGATTCATGCCGGTGCACGACCCACGTAATGAAGATAATTGTGCAAATAACTGCAATTGCAGGTTTTCAAACAGAGATGGCGACAAAGAGGCAAAACTTACGGACTGTAGCTTTAACTATAACTAAAACCAAAACCATACAACTGTTTCATTACTAGATATGAACTAACTGAATTAAAATAAAATAATTAAACTTATTTTATTTCATCTAGTTTCTGAAGCAACGTTTCTCATTTTCATTTACTTTAACATAACTAAAACTGAAATGTTTTGTAAAAAAAAAAAAAATTAATTAAAAAAAATTACATAAACACTAAAATTTCTAAAACGTTAGCTAAAAAATTCTAAATTTTAATACAAACTATAACCACATCTTGATGATAATAAAACAACACTACCAACTAGCCCCTTCTGAGGTAATAGGCAAATGAAAATGCCAGAGCTTGAACTCTTTTTGCTATCTTTATTTTATCCAGTATTTAGGGTTACTCTCATTCTAAATGTAATTTATTAAGGGGTTTAGTACTGATGCACCGATGACAGGTGGACAAGCTCCCAGTCCAGATGCAGTAAATAAATATGCAAAAGAAAACCCAGTGCAGGTCCATTTAGAGACACACAGACCCAAAACCATGAGCATGCAGTCAGCGTGAGATTTGTTGAAGTGTTTTATGACCGCAGGCTGTCCTCAGCTATAGAGAAAAGACAGAGCCACACAAAGACATGGCCTCAAATGGCCAGCGACAGTGAAAGAACGTGAGACGGACGAATGGCCTTCAGTCTCTCACGCGCTACTGCCTCAGCGTTACGTGCAGACAGTTTGTGCTTGCATTTAACTGCCCAACATCTGTCCGATTACTACTAGTGCTTTTGGACATCACACTGACAGTCATCAGCCTGAGTGCATGAGGTTTAGCTGAAAAGCTGTTCTTTTTCATATACGTTTTTCTCCGTTTCATACTACACATTCATATAATTAAAATGCTTGGATTCTATCACAACTAGTGTCGTTTGGACATTTTATTTTTCCACTGTTAATGTTAATAGGCTAGTTAATAGTAACATTTATATAATGTTCATTCAAAATTATCTAATGCTCTCAAAACACTAACATGAAAACTTTACTTTGTTCAATTGTTCAAAGGATTTTAGTTGGCCATTCGTCTAACATTTTTTAAAATGTTACTATTTGTTTCAGGACGTTTAGAGAATGTTCAAAAGTAACGTTCCCATACAATTTTCAAAATGATCAACTGGAATGTTCACTTAACATTCACATAACCAAGAAAAAAACATTTGAAAACCTTTTTAAACGAACAGTCTTTTCATAACGTAGGTGCAACGTTCTTAATTGTTTTTTGTCAGCTGGTTTGTGTCTGCAGTATGTAAAATGTTTGGTTTCATGCTTTGTAAAGTGCCTTATGCACTAGCTGCATGTGTTAAATCTAATAAATATATCATTATGATTGTTATGAATATCAGTAGTATCTGTGACAGAGCTGGTCATGTGATCTCAACATGGTGGCTCAATGAGGAGCAACCAGCTCCATGTAGAATAAAAACAGCCTTATATTAAACTATCATATAACTGGTGTCTTCATCTCACATATACATACATATACATCACTTTAATGATGCTACTCAAAAGTGCTACCAATTTAGTTTTTATTTAGCAAAATAAATAAACGTATGTACCTTTAAATAGTTCAGCTGTGTAAGAAGATGTCTTAATCAAAAAAACATCCAGCCAAACAAAACAAAGAGAGAATGTAGTGTTTTTAAGCAGAAGGAAGCATTTGTTAAATCCGAGCATTTATTTGCATGATCTTGGCATCCCAGTGAAGCAACAATATCACAATTTTACAACAGCAATAAATCTGGAAGCCACCAAAAACGACTCTAAAGCATCTCTAAAGCAAAAGCAGCAGGGTTTAATTTCTGTAACTGAGAAGTTGAATCAAAGCTAAAACACTGATGGCAGACTGAGTTCTTTACTTACTTCGGATGAGAGTAAATATGCAAACGATGACGGTGAGCGCGCGCGTCATGGTCCAGCGTGTGTTTCGCTGCTCTTCAGTCCCATTCCGCCTCATGCAGAACCGCAGAACTTCACAAGAGCGAACAGCACTGATGATGATGATGATGCTGAGGATGAGGAGGAGGATGAAGCGCTCGCACCCGCAGCCACAGCACGAGCAGCAGCGGAACATCCAGGGCTCGCTCCTGTTCCGCCAACACACACACACACACACACACACACAGTCCTCCGCGCCTCCCTGCCTCTCACAGCACACCGGGGCTAGTTGTCACAATTTTTAGGTTGAGTTTGAAAATCAGGTTTGTGCAGGCACGGTCTTGGCAACAAAAGACAAATGTATGTTTTAGCGTTATTGATCGGTGGGGGAAAAATGTTAATTGAACACGTGACATTTTGTGACAACATGCCCCAGTTGCACTATAAATGCTACGTTGTCATATAACACCTCATTAAGCAGCCTCTTGTATGCTAAAATCTAAACAGGAAAACAATTATGAAAATCAAGCTGCAAAAAAAAAAAACAGAAAAGACTTTTGAGAACAGATATGTGACCCTGGACCACAAAACAGATTAACCCTGAGATACAGCAGTTTGCAGTGTTTTCTGTGGAAGCTTGTTTCCACCAGGGGATAAAAAATAAATAAATAAAAAGTTGCAATGACCTTTTTTATCTCATAATTCAGATTTTATATAACAATTCTGTCTTTTTTCTCACAATTCTGACTTTTTTGTGAGATATAAACACAGAATTGTGAAGAAAAAGGTCAAAACTGTGAGATAAAAAGTTGCAATTACCTTAGATATTTATTTTTTTATCCTGCGGCAGAAACACGCTTCCACAGTTTCGGGAAGAGAGAAGCAGATGATATATATTTAAACATTTTGCTTTTATTATTATTTGTTTTTGAAGATCCATTTTGCATTTAACCAGAAGCCCTAGAGCATGACACCATATCCTGTTCAATTCCATTCACGTTTATTTGTATAGCGCTTTTCACAATACACATCGTTGCAAAGCAGCTTTACAGAAAATTAAAGTTTATACATTACACTTTGGAGTAGTTTATCAGTGCTGACTGTCAAGGTGATGTTCATATGGCAGAAATGTACAGTAAAATCATGCAGCTAGTTAATGACATGTGTTCAAACAGAAAAGCTGAACACGATTAAGAGAAATGATTATATGTTGTGACCAAACTTATAGTAATGTAAGGAAAATTTCGTAGTTTTGCATGTTGGTTCAGGGTTGGTGTCATCAGGTGTTGGGTCATCTCAGATCTTCATAAGAGGCTGGATCCAAACTGAAGCTTTAATCTTTAACACACTCTGTTAGCTTAGATAGTTTAGAAGTTTCATCTAGTCTTGTTGAAATATATAGCTGAGTATCATCAGCATAGCAATAGAAACTAATCCCGTATTTTCTAATAATATTACCAAGGGGCAACATATAAATTAAAAATAGCAGAGGGCCTAAGACAGATCCTTGGGGCACTCCATACTTTACTGCCATTAATTGAGATGATTCCCCGTTTAAATAAACAAAGTGATAACAGTCGGACAGGTAGGATCTAAACCATCTTAAAGCCTGCTCTTGAATAGTTTATCGATCTAATAATATCGATCTATGAGTATGTCATGATCTATAGTGTCAAACGCAGCACTAAGATCAAGTAAAACTAGTAATAAGATGCAGCCTTGGTCTGACGCAAGAAGCAAGTCATTTGTAATTTTAACAAGTGCAGTTTCTGTGCTATGATGGGGCCTGAAACCTGACTGAAATTCTTCAAAGATACCTGTTGTCTATTAAAAAGGGACATCAGATTCTAAGTGGTCGCAGTCAGTGATATTCTGTCTCTCAGAAGTGTGAGTAAATAATCAGATGGGATTGATGTTGTAGGTGTCAGATTAACAGTTCATGTGTAGTTCATTCATCTCAGATGCTCTTCAGCTAAACGTCACAGATCTGCGATTGAGAATGTTAAATAATATACTTCTCTGAATCTGATTTAGGTGTGAAATGTTTAGTACGTTTTTAAAATACCTATGAAATGTAGAAATTAAATGTTTTGTTAACGTGGGGAATTGTGGGAAATGTGAAATGCATTGCTGTTATAGAGTACTATTGGATGATTGCCAGGAAAACTACAGTCTGTCACTTTTCCTGCTTTCATTCCAGTCATCTGGCCATTCTCTTACATCTGGCAGAGATGAAGCACAGATGCATGAGTGGAGGTTTCTCAGCAGGATTGAGCGTTCAGAACAGACCTGGGAAAGTGTGTCCACATCGCCACAAAGAGATGCTGAAGATCACAGCGTTTCTGTTCCTCTAAAACACCAGCGATGAACTCACAAATATTTTTAGGGCGAGTTCATCACTCACTTGACTTTCTTTGCCTGTTGAACCTGTTTATTTAAAAAAGATATTTGAAAATAAGGAAAATGGACAAACAAACAAATACATACATACATACATACATAAGAAAAGTGCAGAGTTTGTTCACATTTTTCTGTATAAATGGTTGGAAATTTAAACCTTGAAAAACAAATAAATTACTCTGTGTTTTTAATAGTTCACTGTAAAAAAAACGTGTTACCACACGTGACATCACCGGTGGGGATGACGTAGCGACCAGGAAGTATAAAAGCACATGCGGTGGAGACAGCGGCAGCTCCTGTTGTTCAGTAAGCACTCTATGTGTGTTCGTTCTATTTATTGTTGTCTGTCTTTGAAAGTGGTATCATATTACAGTATCATTGTTATGGCAAGCAAAGACAAGAAAGTGGACAAGCAATCTTTCAGGCTGTCTTTTCCTCCCTGCCCGCGTTTCATTACGGGTGGGGACACACACAGTTTGTGTGATGCTTGTCTGGGAGCGGAGCACGCTCGGTCAGCTCTCGGAGAGCGCTCTTCGAGGAGGGCGCTCTCTCTATCGTTCCTCGCAGTTCAGGTCCCGCTTCTGCCGATGCAGAGCGGCGACTCAGATCGTGGGGTTCGCAAATGGATGGGGCAGAGGGAATAGAGACGGGTAGGTCCTTTTCTCTTTCCTCACCTGCCAGATCCAGCGCTCTCTCTCAGGGAACGGAAGCACGTTCTGAAACGGTTTCTTCCGCCCCTGGAGAGGGCTCGGTGCTCCATTTATCTTCCTCTGAGGAGGAAGATGATGAGGGTACCGACAAAGATGAATCTGTGGACTTGCCACCACAGTCAATCCTATTTGAGGAGCTTTTAGATGTGGTGACTAGAGCTGTGGCCAAATTAAACATTGACTGGCCGACTGAAGTGCAGGAAGAGCATCCAAAGAGCAAGCTCGATGAGCGATTCCTGCGCTCTAAGTCACTGCCTCCACGCCGGGGCCTGCCGTTCTTTCCCGATCTGCACACCGAGGTGTCCAGATCGTGGAATAAACCTTTCTCGGCCCGCATCTTTAGTACCAATGGCGCTCACTATGCGAACGTGGTTGGACTTAAAGAGCGTGTTTATGGGACGATGCCCCGGGTTGAAGAGACGCTTGCAAGTTATCTCTCGCCCGGTGCATCATTGTCCCTCAAGGCCCCGGTGTTACCCACCAAGCCGCTTAGGACTTCTTCGGCTTTGGTGGGTAAAGCATACACGGCAGCAGGTCAGGCTGGCGCTTGCCTGCACACCATGTCAGTGTTGCAGGCGTATCAAGCTGACCTGCTGAAAGAGATGGACGAGGGAAAAGATATTAAGAACGACGACATTGCAGAGCTGCGTCGGGCCACGGATCTTTCACTTCAGGCCACCAAGGAGACCGCCAGAGCTATTGGCATAAATATTGACATAAAAACGTTAGGACTTCTGAGGGCAGGCCCCTCTGGGGAAGAAAGGTGTACACCTCAGCATACGGTGCCTGTCTCTCCTCAGTGCCCTCAGGAGATCGTCTCGTTAACCCTGCCATCCCCGGTGCTTCAGGACACAGCGGTCTCCAGCGAGTGCAGCTCTCAGCTTCCGCCCAGGAATGTAGCGTTTCTGGGAGGCTCGCAACCTCCAAGGAGATCTCTAGAGCAGTTAGATCGGCCGTTCCCTGCCGGTCCTCCGCTTCAGGGCACCGATTTAGCCACTCTAATTACACCAGAGGTCAGTCTCAAGAGACTGATTCCCTTAGTAGAATATCTGGCAGTGTGGAAGCTTCTGCAAAATGTGTCACAATGGGTCCTGCGCACTGTAGAAAGAGGTTAAAAAATTCAGTTCGGGTTTCGCCTGCCTCGTTTCAATGGGGTCATTCCCACACTTGTGGGCCCCGAGCAGGCCCTGGTAATGGAACAAGAAGTGAAAACTCTCTTGAGGAAGGAGGCCATCAAGGTGGTCCCTCCTCTCGACAGAGAGTCCGGGTTCTACAGCCGGTACTTCATCGTTCCAAAGAAGGACTGCCGCTGTCTCCACCGCATGTGCTTTTATACTTCCTGGTCGCTATGTCATCCCTGCCGGTGACGCCACCCGGGATTCCCTCGGACAAATTACACACGTGTTTCAGAGCGTGGTCACACAGAGGTGTTCCCAACAGCGTCTCGTTCCCTCTGGGAACTAGGGTTACATACGTAACCTAGTGACGTTCTTTATTGCCATTGTTGGTTCCATTAAAAACCTTTAACATCTATGGAATGTTTACATTGCACTAAAGTTTATTTATCGTGAAAATAGTTCTTCAGATTATTAAAATGTTCTTCACACTAAGAAAAACATGACTCTTTTCACTGAAAGGTTCTTTTGGGAACCCAAAATGCTACTTCTATGCTTGGCATCATAGTAAAAATCCACTTTTAGAAACTTTATTGGTCATTAAGAGTGTACAGTACCCTCAACATTTTAGATTGTCTCTTTTTTCTCATTATTGATGATTTTTTTTGTCCTGTGCTGATGTATTTTGGACTTACACAACTGAGAAGCTCATCAATAGCCAATAGGCTTTAGTTACGCAAGAGTTTGTTTCATATTTATATTTGCTTAATTTAGCCAACCTTTAAGAGTGCGTGAGCATATACATGACCTGAATGTTAACAGACATAGACTAAAAGCCACAAAAACTCAATTAAAGACCTCATAAAATTAGTTTATGTAAGAAAACAGACAAAGTGTCCATGTGCATGTGTGCATGGGGCTGGAGGTGATGGAAGAGAAATGAGTAATCAGAGAACTGCTGCTGTAGCAGAGCGAGATATATATCAAACGGGCAGTTCATTACCTCGAGTGCTTGGCTCCTCAGAGCCAAGCAGAGACAGCAGCAAATACAGAGATATTGACTAAAACTTGATCAGGAAAATCCACACGTACAGCACGTGATGGGATGAACACGTGACTGCACTGTGTCTCTGTGTGTTTATGAACTTAAAATAGATTATGTGATCAATAAAGACAATGTACATACTGTGTGTGATTACAGTAATGGATGTACAGCAGCAATGATAATCATGCGAGGTGATGGCGACTCATTCAGCTGCTGATCAAATAATGTATGGACTGATTGACATGTATTTAAAGGGTTAGTTCACCCAAAAATGAAAATTAGGCTGCGTTTTACTCACCCCCGAGGCATCCTAGGTGTATATGACTTTCTTCTTTCAGACGAATCCAGTCAGAGTTATATTAAAAAATGGTCTTTGATCTTTCAAGCTGTTTAATGGCACTCAGCGGGTGTTGCATGCTTCAGTCCAAAAGAAGTTAAATAAAAATCGCCCATCCATAAAAAAAAGTGTCTCACACGGCTCCGGGGGGTGAACAAAGTCGTTCTGTAGCGAATCGATGTGTTTTTGTAAGAAAAATATCCATATTCAAAACGTAATAATCACTTTAATGTAGCTTGCACTCACTGTTGTACATAGAAGCAGCTCCGGGAGGATGACGTATGAGTTCAGTGCTGCGCATTATGTTATAATGTATGTTATAATTATGTCATAATTACTCTGTAAAACATTTCCAACGATTTCAACTTAAAACCTCAACAGTTCAGTTCAGTTGCTGCTTTATTTTTTTAAGCATAATCAACTTACTTGTACAAGTTATTTCAACTTAAAATACATTAAACCCACTTTTAAAAAATCCAGTTGAATTTCATATAACTTATAAAAAGCTGAAATTGCTAAACTTATTTTGATGAGTTAAATTAATGTGGAAAACATGCTGTGAGTTACTGATTATATCTTTTGTTTTACAGTTAAGCACATTTCTAGTTTCTTTATTATTTTCAAAGATAGCCTCAGTAATCGCTAAAGTCTGTCTACACTGGACGCGACAAAGCGACCGTTGAAAATCATTTGAAATTGTGTCAGCACGTCATAAATAAGACCCGGCAGCAGTTTTCTGTCGGGGATTTGTCGTGTCGCGCCGCGCCACATCCAGTGTAGACAGCAGCACTGATTATAATGAGTTCTATACACTGATCTATATATAATGAATCTCTATTATAGATCAGTGGTTCTATAGTACTTTGTCGCGCCGTGCCGCTTGCGTCCGGTGTAGACACGGTGTTAGGAATGGTTATTTGTTTTCCGTGCTTTATAAGGATTGACGCTTCAGGAACACCCCCTAACTCCAACGCATAATTAATATTAAATATAGTAATATAGAATCATCCTCTGTAAAGAAATAAGGTGTGAACATTTGAGAATTTATCATGATCTTTCTAAATGTGCGCTCTTTGGGGCTAATTGCTTAATGGAGCTGTTTAAAGTAGCCATGTGATAACAAACCAATCGGTGCAGACGCGATTCTCTGCTGACCCCGCCCCTCTCTTCCGAGCCGCTCTCTGAAGGACAGTTTACTTTAGCTGCATTCATCGTGAAAATTGCTAACTAGTACATTATTAGGAAAGGCGATTTGCAAAGATTCATAAAAAACCTTATACTCACTTCTTCTGGAGGTGAAGCTGGATCACGAATGATTCGCGCGAACATAGACACATTTATGTAGATCGGGGGCGCATTTCCTTAAGAAACAAACATAATCCACTGCATCTTCAGCGGCTCAGATGTCGGGAGTAAATGACGACTGCTGTTCATTATTACATCCAACAACAGAACACCTCAATCGCTTAGGATATAGTAATATAGAATCATCCTCTGTAAAGAAATAAGGTGTGAACATTTGAGAATTTATCATGATCTTTCTAAATGTGCGCTCTTTGGGGCTAAAGCTTAATGGAGCTGTTTAAAGTATCCATGTGATAACAAACCAATCGGTGCAGACGCGATTCAATACGTGTGTCCTTCTTCTATGTGAAATAATCATAAATTCCAGTTTATGCTGTTTGACTGTGGCCTCGAAGGTCGTAGTTGTAAGCTGTAGCCCCGGCTGGCCCTAATAGATCTTGCGTGCGCAGTGGAAATGAGGCTAATAATTTCTGAATACTGACTGGCATATAACGAACAAATCAAACAAACGTAAACGGGCAAAGGCGGGGCCCGTGGGCTGCAGCCCACTCAAGCCCAATGGTAAGTCCGGCCATGCTGATGCATCAAATATGATGCAAAATATGAAACACAAAACCAAAACTATTTTTGTCTATTCCATTTCACAAACGTAGATATTATTATTACATCCAACAACAGAAGACCTCAATCGCTTAGGAGTCATTCTGTTCTACTCCTGCTCTGCCGTCGAAACAATGGAGGACTGTTTACAGCTTACTCAGGGCGGAGCTAAAGGTAAAACACCAGTCCATTCTGTGCTGAACGCTACGTGTCTATTCCATTTCACAAACGTAGATATTATTTCATATTTCAGGGTTAAAAGAGAAAAATCAGTTTGTGCTGGGCTCTGACAGCAGATGAGGAGGTAGGTGTCTGTCGTTGGCATCGTCTCTGTTCTTTCCTCCGTTGATGTCTCTGTCCTGTTCTCTCTGATTGCTCTGCTGTAAATCCTGACTAAACTCTGATTTAAGCCAGGTCTCTGCTCTTGGCTAATTGGCTTAATCCAGGTCTGTGCTGCTCGTGGAGGGTCTGACGGGCCGCTCCAGGCCTCATAAACTACATTAGCTGTAGCGCTGATGGATTGCTGTTCAGGACAGAAGAACATGCTTCTGTGCCGTGTTTAATGCACACTGGTAAGTGAAACATACAGCTATAACTGAGATCAACTTTTCAAACAGGATCATGCTCATTACCTTGTTTTTGATTCAGCAAGTAACACACACACATTTCAGTTCAAACAACATGTAAAAGTGCATGTCGCATCCGATGACCCCTTTAACAAACAGAAGTAAGATTACTTAAATTTCCATAATTGTAAATCAATAGCAAAAACAATTTCACACTCTTATGTTATTACATAAACTTCAATCTGCAAATCTGCAGGCTTATCAGTAAATCATTTCAGTCTTTTCATGGCTTTAATGGTGTGTGTGTGTGTGTGTGTTGGATTGCTGTTCAGGACAGAAGAACATGCTTCTGTGCCGTGTTTAATGCACACTGGTAAGTGAAACATACAGCTATAACTGAGATCAACTTTTCAAACAGGATCATGCTCATTACCTTGTTTTTGATTCAGCAAGTAACACTTCTTGAGCAATAAAAGTGCTACTATTTTTTTTTTTTCAGTGTAAATATGCTAATTTTTCAAAAAGTATATTTATTGTTTTATAAAACCCAGAAGTCTAGATGTTTCATCCAAACTTTTAAATTTATAATCTTACAAAGAAATTTTAATTTAGTATTTTATAATAATTTGTTTATATATTAACTTTTTTTCTGTGTGTGTGTGTGCATTTGGTGTTTCTATAAATACTGTGTGTGTGTGTTTGTGTGGTTGTGTGTGTGTGTGTGTGTGTTTGTGTTTGTGTTTGTTTGTGTGTGTGTGTGTGTGTGTGTGTGTTTATCAGACATTTTGGAGACTGAAATCATTCAGTCATGATGAACTGCAATTGTATGTCCAGAAACTACTTTGAGTTTCCCAAAAAACAAATAACAGCATAGAGGATTGGACTGAATTTTCATCTTTCCATAAATTATTTCAGTAATACAGAAAAGAATTCAGCGGATGCTGTAAATACAGTGTGTAATTGAGGGGGGTGGTGAGTGTATGTCTGTGTGTATGTTGTGTGTGTGTGTGTGTATATATATATATATATATATACACATATTTTTTTACAGTTTGATTATTTTATTTGATAATATTTTTTTATTTATTATCAAATGCTCAAGGAATTAGGACATTTTTTTGCATGCACTTTTATGTTTCATTCCATTCATCATCTAGAAATATGTTTTAGAAATATATTTAGTCAAGGCATTATAATCATAGCTTACAATTTATTTTATTTTTTATGTATGTATGCATGTGTTTATTTATTATTTATTCATTCATTCATTTTTTCATGCATTTGTTATATCATTCAATTCATCACTTTCAATATATACTGTATATATATTTATAAAATCTGGCTGTATGATTAAATAAATTGTAAAGAAATAGATTTTAAAAACTGAAGGCATTGCATTGTGGGACACAGTGTGTCATCTCTGTAAGCTCTGTTGTGTATTTGGCAAATGTAGGTCTGGATATCCTAGTATGCATACAGTGCAAACTGCATACTATATACTGCAGCAGTATATGATCGTATAATAGTATGCTGTTCCAAACAGATGCATTGCTGTGGTGTTTTACGCTCAGACTCACACTACAGCAGCATGAGACGAGATCTGACAGATCACAGACACACACACAAACACGTGTCCATGTCATCCGTGAGCAAAGCAAACAGAGTTTGGCAGTGGATCTGATTATGGCTGTGTTTACGAGGTTAGAGACGGACCCACTGGCCCACATTGATGCGCTGATAAACATTATTCAATCACAGCGTCCCAGTGCACTGCATTATTCCATTAGCCCACATACAGACTGAGAAGATCCACCAAGCCATTAGCGCTCGGTATCCTCAGAACACCAGCATTATAGACTGGGTCTCGCATCAGCTGAACGTTTGCAGAATAATCATGTTCTGTGAGCCACATGAAGAGAAAGAGCTTCAGTCCAGCTGATGAGAAACTGTGGCTGATAAGGTCGCTGTGGTCATCTGTGCAGCTCATGTCTGATTTTGTTGTGGAGCAGCTGAACTTTTAGGAATTGCATTTACATATTAATGTCTCTCATGAGTGTCATAAAAGCACGTACATGTTGTTACTATATTTTAAAATGCCCATTATTGAAGAAACCCCTATAGGTTTCAGAGATGCTTTGTGTTTCTCTTCTTTCATCCTTCTTCTGTCTCAAGCTTTTCCCAGGATTGAGTAGAAAAACATTAACATTTATGCATCTGACAGACGCTTTTATCCAAACAGAGTCTCACTGCATTCAAGACACGTGTTTAATCAGTTCACGTGTTCCTTGGGAATCGAACCCATGACCTGCGGGACTGAGCTGGAAAGCAAGGGATTCTGCATTAGATGGATTGGATCGCTCTTGTTGTGTTGTTGGGAGCGGTTCTTTCCAGAATGACAAGCGGCAATGAACAATACTGAGTCAGCAAGAGAGAGAAGTTACTAAAAATATGAGAAAGTACTGCACAATTCTATTTCCTCTCAGCTCCACGATATTAGAAGTTCATTTCAGAAACACTTCAATCACAGCGGAAAGCATTGAGATTGTTTGTGATTCAAGAGATTGTGTGTCTCGGCCGTAATTGAGGATTTGAATTGATTGTATTGACGGATAGAGATTGTAGCTGAGATGCATGAAGACTGAAACACAAGGGCTTCTGCTCAAAGACGTCACTCGTTCATCACTGACTAATCAGTCTGATGGTGAATCGACTGTCAGTGAATGATCTTTACAGCAGACGTCAATGAAGACACTGCATCAGGATGATCATTCAAAGATTGCACACATTTTGTGCACAGAAAAATATTAAGAATATACTGTATACTGAGAAAAAGCATTGATGTAGAAACAAACTTCACTTAGAAATCGCTAGTAAAATATTTACTAAGAAATTGCAAGTAACACATTGATATAAAAGTGGGATTTTGCAGTAGAAAGACTGTATTTTACTGTAAAATGTGTTATTTACAACAGCAAAAAAGTTTTTTTTTTACACTAAACAAATGGTGCAACACATTTTCACACAGAAATTGCAAGTCAGTTTCACAGAAAGTAACACAATGAATGCAATGTGAAATTATGAAGTAGAAAAACTAATAAAACACATTCCAATAATCTTTCAAAGTAAAAAAAAAACATACATTTTCCCCAGTATCAGCATGAGTTTGGAGTCTGATCATCAAACGCTGTAATGTTCCGGCTGTATAGGATGAATGAGGCTGTAAGGCCGTGTGTTAATGAACCCTGCTGTCTGAACGCTCAGAGAACGCCACACTCACATATAAATCACTGACGGCTATCCAATCTGCCTCTTTATTAAAGCAGATGCCGTATATTCAGCGGACAAACTGCATGTCAGCGCTGACATCATAAAGAAGCGGCACGCATTCATTGTCTTGTGAGGTGGATGGGTTTTCTCTCACACTGTCTGTGTTCACTTTGCTGCACTTCTGCCCAAAAAACCAGCATGCAAAAGTGAACATTAATATCATAATGACTGGGATGTTTTAACTGACGTGTGATTGTATTGTACACAGTTATCAGCCACGTGAAATGTCAAGTGTATATGGATTAAACTGCCCTGTGTTCTTTTGAAGAGGTCATGACATCATTTCCTAAAGGTCACGGTCATACTGCTTTGAACATTTCGCTCAAGAAGCCCATTTATGTATTTCTCTGCTAAATGATTTCTGTCAGTCTCTCTGTCACACACACACACACAAGCAAGAACGGCCGAACGGTAGCGAAGCCGCCGTTATAGAAATGTACTCTGTTTATACTATAGAGCAGCAGTACTTACCACACATTTTACAAGATTAGATGTTTGTCAGTGGTGCTGAGGATCTGCAAATAATTCGCCATCGTTCTCAGTCATCTCTACACACACATACACACACACACACACACACTCTCTCTCTGTCACACACACACACACACACACTTTACATTTCAAATGAACCTGCTGGAGAATAATATCAAAGAAGGTCAACCTTCATATTTACTTTACCTTAAATGTCACCTAAATGCGCAACATGTCAAAACCAAACACTAGAACATATGAATTAATGTAGCAGCTCTTGTAGTCTGTGAAGTGCAACAATAATCTGTGTCTGATTTCCACTTCACCATTGCAATTGTGCTCGAGAGTGAAAGGTTTCCACAAACATAAATGTGCAAATAATGTCTGTCATATTCCTTGTCAAATGCATACATGTATATATGTGAAATCTTTACTTAATATCCTAATGATTTTTGGTATAAAAGAGAAATCAATAATTTTGACCCATACAATGTATTGTTGGCTATTGCTACAAATATACCTGTTTGCCTGGCTGTTTGCTCGACATGGAAGTGAATAGACGTTATTCTGTCTTATACAGCACACAGACAGACCCGCTGTTGCTTTTCTTTTTATCATGAGCGTCACTCGCTGAAACCTTTTGTTTTTTAGTGCTGGACATGTGTAAGGAATAACTGGACTATACCAATTATACTTAAAAGGGTGTAGTTCATGTAAAAATGTATCAATTATTGATCTTTAATTTGCTCCAAAGCCACATCAGTTTCTGTCCTGCATGGATCACAAAAGGAGATGTTTAGCAGAAAGTTCAAGCTGCTCTTCCCATGAAATGAAAGACTTGGTTTTCTCTGATATATTCTACATTTTGTTGCACATTCTGCTGATTTATCATTAATATAACGTTATCTATCTGGCTAACATAGACAAGGTTTAGTCAGAAATGCCAAAAAAAGTAAATAAATAAAACAAAAAAGAAAAAGAAAAAGGTCACGAAAGTGTTAGTAAAAATGTGTCACTAAAAGCTTAAAATCAAGGAGTGATGATTTTTGCTTTTAAAACTAGCAATAATGTGTTTATGAGTTACATTATAGCTTTATTAATTCCAGCTTAAGAAAGAAAATAAAAACTTTTAATAAATTTGAAGTGAATATTTCTAGGAATTGGAAAAATAAAGATAAATAGTTATATATAGTTCAAGTCAAAATATGATTTTAAAAAATAAATTAATACTTTTATTCATCAAGCATGCATTAAAGTAATCAAATATGACAGTAAAGACATGTATAATGCTACAAAGTTTTTCTTTTATAAGTAAATGCTGTTCTTTTGAACTTTAAAAAAAAAAGTAGCATGGTTTCCACAAAAATGCTGCAAGAACTGTTTTCAACATTGATAATAAAAATGTTCCTTCAGCATATTCAATTTATATATATTAAATATATATTGTATACAAATATATTAGAATTCGTAATATTATTCACAATATTACTGTTTTTGATCAAATAAATGCAGGCTCTGTGAGCGGAAGAGACTTCTTTCAAACAAATTATTACACCATTAAAAAAATCATACTGACCCCAAACATTAGTGCACATAAATCTTTATTTTATTTAACATACTATGATATGATATATGCACTTCAATGCAGGTTTCTGTGAGCTGTCTCTGTCATGCATTCCTGCTCTTCACTGCAGCACTGATCACGTCGTGCGCTGTGTTTAATGCATCCTCATGCATCTCATTCAGCTCATATGCAGCTGCTGCAAAAGCCCGGATCTGTGAGTCGTAGCATGAGTCAGGCCAATGCACCGATCAGTTCAGGAAACAGCCGCATGCAGCAGGAGGAGAGGAGAGGAGAGCTGATGAAACGCAGGAGTGTACATTATTGATTCGGATCCGAACGATAGCAGACAGCAGCGGTGATTTAGAGGCTTTGATTTCTGTCGCTACAGGCTGTAAAGCACTGCAGACACACACAGGGGGGATGACCCTCACCCATGTTTAAAGTCAATGTAAGTCAATGCAAACCGATGAACGACAATCAGCGCTCTGCAGCCGACAGGATGGGGCATGTTGTCACACGGGTTGGTTTTGTATGTTGGTTTCAAACAACTGGTTCAATACTGTCTTAAACGTATTAATGCATTTTCTTTGGGGTCAAAACAATGAGTTTTATATTTGTCATATTTCATTCTTTTTTTTTACTGTTATTATTATTGTCAAAAACATGTGCAACAGGCCTACCCAAAACAGTAGGCTATTTATTTAACATATTCTGTTTTCCTATTCACGTTGCATTGCATAACAGCATATAGATTAGATTGTTTTGTGCATATTTTGACCTAATTTCACAATTTCTTTCAGGCAAAATAACGATTTTATGTTTGTATGTTTTCTCTTTTTTATATATATATATTAATGTTGGTATGTGTTTTGCTGGAAAGCCTATAGCCTATATATATCATATATCATCATTTATCATTTATTTTATATAATAAAATATTGCGGTTACACGTTATTTTAAGGTGTCCTTGTTACAATGTAATTATACATTTAAGTACTGTGTAATATTAATTAACTATAATTATGTAATTATGCATAATTTAGTGTTATTATAATAGTAAGTACATGTAATGTGTAACAAGGACACCTTAAAATAACGTGTTACCAATATCAAATATTATTCTGATTCTGAAAGCTTATAAAATGCTTATGAATTGCAAATTCACATTGTGACAACTTACCCCATATATTGTGACAACATGCCCCGGTCTCTGTCATCCTCAGCAGCACCGGCTCTGTGAGTGTCTGTAGTCTGATGCTTCAATGAGACTCGAGCTGTGAACGATGCTTTACAGTCTCACAGACAGAGACACACTCCAAACTGGATGTAGTAAAGCAAGCCGACACTGGGGATGTAGTTAACACACATAACAGCTGTGCTTTCACTCAGCAGATGCTATTGCTTTTAAACAGCAGTTTACAAGAAGATCTGGTAACTCAGATTTTTGACACAGTATTGCCAGTTACTTCGTCTGTGTTTGCTCAATCGATGGAAACCGTTCTAAACGGACAAATGCTGAATTCACTCGTTTCTGAATGAATCAGTGTTTTGAACGAGTCGGTTGGAGCGAATGATTCAGTGATTCACTCATAATGACAGTCACTTGTCGCCATCTACTGACTGAACGATGTAACATGCAGAAAGAGCAGGACAATATCTATCTATCTATCTATCTATCTATCTATCTTGTCTGCTTGTTTTAACGTGTGTAGTTTTCTGGTCTACAGTCACACCACCAGAGTTTTATTTATTAATTAATTAATTAATTTTATTTCTATTTTAATTTAATGTATTATAGTTTAGTTCATGTATTTCTGAGTTTACAATATTTTTGCAGCTCACTGACTCAAACAAATCTGAAAATGGCTCATATGGTGTCTAGCACCAGCTAGTGGAACATTCTAGAACTGACATGAAATGATCTCCAAAATATCAGAGGACAGTGCTGTTCACATAAGCTCATAGAGATATTTGTTATTATTTCATTGTAATTATTTATAAAGTTAATCTCAGACAGTTTGGTGCTACTCACTCACACACACACACACACACACACACACACACACACACTCGCTCTATGACTCACAGACTGGTTTGTTTCAGATGTAACCTCACCTATCACACTAAATCAACTGCAGATTTTAGCAGTAAAAAAAGTTTCAAACCTTCCCATGCACAGTCCTCTTGTGTTTTGGTAAATGCACTCAACAAACTAGTATATGATTTAACCTCGATCTTTGTTCTCTAACAGCATGAAGAGTCAGCGCCGTTGGAATGTGCTCTTTGTAAATTCGTTCTCCACAGGTCTGTTAAAGTCACACTCACACACAGGCTCCTGGTGCTTTGTCTGGTCTGAGGCTCAGATGAACTCTTTATTGTTGTCATCAGTGAGACTCATGCACATGCTATTGTGCTTCATTTGCTTTAAAGCACTGCTAAACGCTGACCTAGAAACACAGCAAGCGGTTCTGAATAGGCTTTGTGAAGAATGCATACAGAAGCAATCATTTCATATACACCTACTTTAATGTTAAAGCTGCAAACTGAAATTTAATCTGAATTCAAATATAATCCTTTATATGTACTTAATTAACATATATCATTATCAAACCTCACTGTGTTAATGGTTAATGAAAATGGAACAAAATTTCCAATGTTTTATTCCCCCCCCCAAAGTGTTTTCTTTGTTTTAATTTATAAATATAATTATTATTTGAGTTATTTTATTAATTTATTAATTTGTATCCATATTTCCTGTGTTTATTAGACTATATAAAATACTATCAAAATAAAGTACTATCAAAATTACATTTGAATTCAAATATATTTCTTAAGATTAAATAAATATATGTAGTTAATTAAACAATGATGCAAAATATTATTAACAAAACTTAGACTATTACACATTTATCATATTATGTAATTATCCTAAACAGAAGTTATTAGTTATTATTATTATTATTATAATCTCACTGTGTTAATAATTACTAAACATGGGAAATAATCATTTTGAATGTTTTTTTCTCCTTGTAGGAACAATTATTTTAGATAAACCATGATCAAAATTAAGTACTTGCAAAGCTGTCAACTAAAATTACATTTTAATTAAAATATAATCCTTATGATTAAATATATAAAGACGATATACTTAAATAAAGATATATAATATTATTATAAATACCAAATATTATTATACATATTTGTGTGTTTGTGTGTGTGTGTGTGTGTACGATTAATCGCATCCAAAATAAAAGTTTTTGTTTGCATAATATATGTGTGTGCACTGCTTATATTTATTTTGTATATATATATCGACACACACATACATTATATATTTTGAAAATATTTACATGTTTATATTTATATAATTTATATTATATATAAATATATTTAATATATAAATATAAAATTTTTCTTAAATATATACATGCATGTGAGTGTATTTATATATACACATAATAAATAAGCACAGTACACACACATATATTATGTAAACAAAAACTTTTATTTTGGATGACAACACAAATACATATATGATGAGATAAACTGCTATCAAAATAATAATGAACAGATGTAACTCACCAAATGCCCTCAAATGTCATTTTTACAAATGTTCTGAATTTAATTTGAAAGCTCGGCCAATAATAGGCTTATAAATCCAAAACCAATAGTAAATAAAGTTTCAGCGTCGCGATCTCGCGGGCGCGGTGCATGCTGGGACAGCGGGTCCTCCACGCGCGCCTCCATCTTTAAACCCCAGAGAAAAACAGCTTCCGCTCAGCCGTACACGCACATCCTGCGCTCACATCCACATTTATGACACAATAACCATAGATCTGCGCTTTGAATCGACATTTCGGAGCAGCAGAGACCCGAGGAGCTCATGGGAGCTTTATTTCTGCGTTGACATCCAAAAACAGAGGCTGAGAAGATCGCAAGGGCGCACCTCTTCTCCTTCTTTTGTCCATCTCTCTCTCCGTTTTCTCTTCTCTCCCTCCGGAGATGAGTAGTGGAAGATGTCGGTTTCGGGACTGAAGGCCGAGCTGAAGTTTCTGGAGTCCATTTTCGACCCGAACCACGAGCGCTTCAGGATCCTCGACTGGAAACCGGACGAGCTGAGCTGCCAGTTTAACGTTACCGGAGACCAGCTGCTCATCATCCACTGCAACATCACGGTAAGACGGAGAGAAAGCAGCCACACACGCCATAAGAACCGCTCAAAACACAGGGCTGCCTGATAAACAGCCGCGCTTCGGCCGCGTGCCAATCCCTCGGTAGGCAGCACACTAGTTTTCGAGTCAACAGCAGAAGCGCTCAGCTGATAACTAACGCTAGTCATCAAGATCAGCTCTCTGGTTTCATTTGGCTAAACATGTCCGTGTTGACATGATCGTCACGCTGTGTTGACGGAGTTAATGTCACTGATAGAGTCAGTCTGCGAGTGAGGGGGCGAGCTGGATATAAAGTGCGCACTTCGGTGTCCATTATTGACCCAGTTCTGGCGTCTTGTTTCATGGCTTTTCTTCTTAATTTCCGGATGCCATTTTCTGTTGCGTGAGAGCGACGCTGACGTCAGATTACAAACCTAGTGTGCACACTATTTAGATCCTCCTGCCAGGGACCTTCATCCTGAACTTTAAAAAGCAGATGTATATTTGCCCATTTTATACAGTAAAACTAAGATTGTAAATATGGGTGAAATGTGATTGGGAAAATATTGATGTTGCTTTTTTTTTCTTTCTGGTAGATGTTTTATTGTATGATTTTTTTTTTAAATCAATTGCTTTATTTAATGTAGCTAATGTTTTTTTCTATTATTTGTTGTTACTTGTATTTTATATATAAACCCCCCCCCCCCAGACAACATTACTGAAGCACACTTGGTTTTGAGTTCGCATCACTTTCTGTCTAACAGCTGATTTGGTGCATGCTGTCAAATTTAACAACAAATATTATACAATAGTTAAAGGAAAAGTTAACCCAGAAATTAAAATATGCTGAAAATGTTTCACCCTCAGTTCATCTGAGATCAGGATGAGTTTGTTTCTTCATCAGGTTTGTAGAAATGTAGCACTGCATCAGTGTCTCAGCAATGTATGCTCTGCAGTGAATGGGTGCCGTCAGAATGAGAGTCCAAACAGCTGATAAAAACATCACAATAATCCACAAGTAATCCACAGCACTCCAGACCATCAGTTAACATCTGGAGAAGACAAAAGCTGGAACTAATCCAGCATTAAGACGGGTTTAACTTCTAACCGTTGCTTTTGTCTGAAATGCATAATAATGCTTTCTGACGGCACCCATTCACTGCAGAGCATCCATTGGTTAGCAATTGAATGAATGTTACATTTCTCCAAATCTGTTTTGAGTGGGCCTACGTTTTCAGCAAATCTTCACTTTTGGGTGAACTATTTCTTTTATGATGCAAGTTGTTTTTATTTTTTATTAATTATATTTACATTATAATTGAACAGGTGTAAGTGTAAAACCACTGGTACTATTGGGACAAACAAGTGCCAGCTATAAACAATATCAGTGAATGTACATTCCAATTAAACCATGTCTTGAAACTTAAATTCATATTTATTTCTATTTTAATGTATATGACTAACTAATGGACTACTAAACATTAGACCGTTTTAAGCACTCTATCTGATCTGCATGAAAATAAGCAACCCTTTCTTAACACGTTCTTAAGCACTGAATGCCTTAAAGACCAGAATCAGGCTGGAGCCTCTCTGTCGAGAATTTTTTTTACATCTAAATAAATATGTCAGATCAGTTTGTATAGATCTGAATATGTCAATGTGAGCATGCATTATGAAGACATCTCGAATGCATGCATGATTTGTGGAAGCTCTTTCATTGCAGGTGTTTTCTGGTTAAAGATGGGAATGTTGTAATTATGTCACTACCAGTCAAACATTTGGACACACCTGTTCCTTTATCATTACTGTTGTGCAATTTACAGTAATAGAAAACTATGAAAGAAATGGGAGAGTTATGTTGTGTCCTTAAACAATAAGCAATAAAGGGATAGTTCACCCAAAAATGAAGATTCTGTCATTAATTAGGGGTGTTCGGTTCCTCGACTGTCCAAATTACTGTTATTAAGCGAAATGAGTTATGAATTTGTCACATTATAATGGTCAGGGGATGGCGCTATTGTCTTAAACAGCATTGATATTAAAAATACATACGTTACATTTAGTCTTTTAGCAGACGCTTTTATCCAAATGAGGACAATAGAAGCAATCCAAACCAACAAGAGAGCAATGATATGCAAGTGCTATAACGAGTCCCAGTTAGCTTAACGCCGCACACGTAGCAAGGTTTTTTTTATTATATAATAAATAAAAAGAAAATGTATAGAATAGAGCAAGCTAGTATCAGAGGGCTTTTTTGCTTTTGTTAACTGTATAATAAATAAAAAGAAAACAAATAGAGATAGAACACAAAAAGATTAGAGAAGCTAGTGTTTTTTTTAAAGATGCAATAATGCATACAAATGTAAACTTATTGATTTGTTTGTTATGTGAGTTTTTAATGGTTGAACACGAATAGCCTAGGTTAACCATGGAAAACCACATTGCATTAAACATAACATTGCATAACAAAGCATCAATTAAACTGCAAAGCTGTCACAGAAGCATGTATAATTACAAACTAAATTTACTATGACTGCAATTTATTTATTTCTAAAGTAACCTTCACGAAGGATAAAAGTATGTGGGATAAGTCATTTCAAAAATATCTTAATTCGTGTTCCGAAGCTGAACGGAGGTCTTACGGGTTTGGGGCGACACGAGGATGAGTAATCAATGACAGAATTACCATTTTGGGTGAAGTAACCCTTTAAGCGTGTCTTGAGGAAGTTGGTCATGTCTGGTCGTGCACGTCGCAGTGTTACAGTATCGCTTTGCATTGTGGGTAATGAGGTGTCTTCTGGCTGAGATCTTGCTCATTCGCTGCCGCTGGTGTTTCAGGAGTCCTACCCGTCGACGCCGCCGATATGGTTCGTGGAGTCCGATGACCCGAGCCTGACTGGAGTGCTGGAGCGGCTGGAGGAGGTCAGGAGGAGCAGCACACTGGTAACATTATTACTAGGGATGTAACAATTAACCACAAGCCGGTTGAAAATCGAGTTTTGTTATTTACATTTACATTATATTTAAATTTAGTTATTTAACAGATGCTTTTATGCAAAGCGACTAACAAATGAGGACAATAGAAGCAATCAGAACCAACAAAGGAGCAATAATATACAAGTGCTATATTAGTATATTATTATAGTGTTATATTTCAATTTCACAAAGAAACGTACAGTATTTTGTCCAAGCAATAATAAAAGGACACATGTAATTTATAATTGGTCTTAAATCTCATTTTGTTAAAAAAAATCGTGAATAATGAAAAATCTTCCAGCTGGGCTTTTTTTAACTAAAGCTTTGCTTCTGTGTGCTCTGTTTGTTGTCTATAATAGATTAACTGGGACACGCAGCACACTTTTAGACCGCTGCATGCCTGATTAAAACAGGACGCTGTGGATTGAAGGATTAGTTTATAAAGAGATCATCAATCTGTCATTTACTCTAATGTCAAACCTTCTGTGAAACACAAAAGAGGACGTTTAGCTGAAAGTTAATGCAGATGTTTTTAATACAAATTGTGTTAATTGTTTATTCACTCAAAAGGGTCCATTAGGAGGTTATTTTAGGAAACGCTACCTTTTAAAATGTTGGGGTGTATGTACGTTTTTTATTTTATTTTTTTAATAATTTTTTTAATGATTTTTTAAAATGTTGTTAGTGTTTTTAATGCTTTTTAAAAAATTTTGAATGATGCCTTCTGTATTTTGCTGATCACAAATACTATATTGTGAAATATTATTACAATTTCAAATTCTGTGTTAAACTGTAATGTATTTCTGTGATGCGCAGCTGTATTTGTTAACAACTGTTTATTGAATTTTCTTCTGGGAATAGTAATATAAAACAAAAAGCAACTGTGCAAATTTAGAACCCATCCCAACCCTGGTAGACTTCAAAAAATATAAAAAAAGAAATGAATAAATAATATTAATAATAAAATAAAATAAAATAAAAAAATATATATAAAAATAGAAAATAAATCAATAATAAAAATAAATAAATAGTAATAATAAAAATAAATGAATTAATAATAATAATAGATAAATAGCAATAAAATAATTTGTTTTACAAATATTTTAGAAAAGCATTAAAAGCTGAATGCCATAAATTTTCAAATTAGATCCATGTATACGAGAAGTTGAGAGCTCCATCGAGATGATGTCCAACAAATACACAGTCCAGGTTTAAACGTATAAATTATTTAAGAAAATCTTACTGACCCCAAACTTTTGCACAGTAGTGTATGTGTATTTTTAAGTTGAGATGTCAGGGAACCCGTCAAAGCCACTGATCTGGCTGCTCTCTTCCTTCTCTTAAAGTCTTATTCATTTTCTCTCAGATATTCATCACGTGCAGGTGTAATTGTTCTGTCCAAGACTCGCCTCACCTGCACTGATGACTTAAAGAGGATCATGTGCACAAATTACCCATCGAGTCCTGCAACCAAATCTTGATGTGTATGTTATTAACGGTTCATAACACTGATTGGGGCATGTTCATAGCAAGTTAGTCAGATCAGAAATGAACTTTTCCACTAAGGGTCAGTATTTGACCCACATTTTCAGCTTTCTGTAACGTTCGGTCTAGTTTTAGTGTAATGCTCTAGTGTGTGTGTTTGTGGTTTCAGCTCTTGCAGCAGCTGAAGAGGCTGATCTGTGATCTGTGCCGCCTCTATAATCTCCCCCAGCACCCCGATGTGGAGATGCTGGACCAGCCTCTCCCTGCAGGACCTGTCAACCAGGACAGAAAGGTGAACCGCTGAGCTTGAGTCACGCTTGAGTTAACCCTGAAAAGGGCAAAGCCATAAATAGACATCAGAAAATGTATTTACTGCTATTTTCCATCTTATTGGGACTCAAATAATACAATTGCATGATTTTTTCCAAAAAAAAAATTCATTTTGGGGTATAAATTCACTGAAAACAGAACACTTGTTTATCAATGCTTGTTACAACACAGTTGTAAGACCTAAGGTTGGTCTCTTTTTAAATAAGACACACGGCAGATTATTGCTGAAGTGAAAGCATTTTAAAAAAGACAGTATAAAAAAGTTATTAAAGTTTAAGTGTACAGTAAAGATAATGTAGCATACAATTTTATTTTATATAAAATAAAAATTATCAAATATGTTGCATTCTAAAATTGCTATAAAATCAAAGCCATATGTCTAACCATGTTATGTTCCAAATTTGAAGTTGACATCACAAAAATTTTGGTTCCTTTGTTTGGGCGCTATACCAAAAATAACCACTGGGTGACACCCAAACTCTGTTGACTTTGTAGAATTTTTTTCCTTATAGCCAACATGAAACCAATACTTGCAGTGCATTCTGTAAAGTGACACATTTCTAAATGTTTAGCATGAATTCATGTGGTGCAGGATCAGGATGAAAGGTTTCGGTATTATGTTGGCACAAAAGAAAGGTTATTTCAGAAGATGAAGTTATTATATTTTGTAGTAGCGTTATGAAAATGTCATACAACATTGTTCTTTTGCATGACATATTATCAGTAAATCGGGTCGGCTTGTGGTTTAACAGGAATGTTTTCTCCCGTAGCTTGGGACGAAAGATGAGGTCACATCAGAGGAGGAGGAGGAAGAGGAGATGGCAGAGGTTCATGTCTGTTTCTCTCACGTTATTCCTGTCTTCTGTGAGCTCGTGAGCGTCTCTCGTTACATGTGTGCGTCTGTGTGTGTCAGCAGGACATCGATCTGGAGCACTACGAGATGAAAGAGGAGGAGCGGGTGGATGGCAAGAAGTCTGAGGATGATGGGATCGAGAAGGAAAACCTGGCCATCCTGGAGAAGATCCGCAAGAACCAGCGGCAGGACCACTTGAATGTAAGTGCTCACTCGGTAAGGGACTTTCCTTATGTTTTGGGGTCTCAAATAGAGGCTTTTGTTTCACAGTCTGATTAGATGGAGATGTGATGATTATGCAGAAGTTCGGTTTGATGTCAGAGTGAATGATGATGAAATGAAATGTGCATGAAGTGTTCAAGCATGCAAACTACTTGCCTTCTGGTGGATTTTGCTGTTTTCAAGCTAAAATGTGTATGTGTGTGTGTGTGTATATATATATATATATATAAATTCATCCACAAATAATGCTTTTTCACTCAAAACTGAAGTGCATAAGCTCAGATCAAAGTTGATAAAAAGACTAAATCCAATATTTGGTGATAATATGGCATAATGAGAGATTTAGGAGCAGTTTTTAAAAGGCCAGTCATTTTTGATGGGGAACACACAATTATGCAGAGGATTTTTAAGTTTTGAAACAATGTTGCAGACGTGAATAAGGAACATATAATTATAAACCTGAAATGTAAAACACAGTCTCTCTTGAACATCACAAGGAGACTATTTTGAAAAGGTTTGTAGCAAAGTCAGTCCAGAATCCGTGTGAGAGGTTTTATTGAAATGCATGTTAAACATTCTGGGTTTTCAGTTATTTTAATCTCGATTTCTCCATATAAGCCTGCATGCATTAAAGGACATTTGCCCATCAAAAGACTGAAGATATAATTCAATAATGACAATATCATAATCAATAGTGCTACACATTTCCCTTAAGGTAATTTGACAGAATTTCAGGATGAACTTTTCATTAGGATGACGTTTTTATTAATAAAAACATTTGAAGCTTACATTATAAGTATCTGCTGAAAGTATCTCACCAGACTTTCTGCGAGGCCTTGTTTACCTCTCGTTAGGTGAAATGACTCGGTCGTTGGCCTGAGCTGGAGTTGTAGTTCATCTGTATGTTGTCTGTGGTGTGACTGACGGGGTGTGTTCTGTCGGGTCCTGTAGGGCGCCGTGTCTGGATCTGTTCAAGCGTCGGATCGTCTCATGAAGGAGCTCAGGGAGATCTACCGATCTCAGAGTTATAAAAACGGTAAGGTAGCAGTGACGGTGAATGACAGCATGACCGACGCGACTCTCTGATCGGATTTATTCAGATTTATTCTCTTTTCCAGGCATCTACTCGGTGGAGCTGGTCAACGACAGCCTGTACGAGTGGCACGTCAAAGTGAGAACGTAAGAGCACCGTTCCTCTGGGTTTCCGTGTTATTGCTGAAGGTTTAGGGTTGGTAAAGGTGTTTGTGCTGCTCTTGTGCTCAGTGTGGATCCGGACAGTCCTTTACACAGTGACCTTCAAGTGCTGAAAGAAAAGGAAGGGATGGACTACATTCTCCTCAGCTTCTCATACAAAGTGAGTCCGCTGGATCTGCTGAGACCAGACCAAAATACTCACACAATTAAATGTAATATTTTATTTTCTATAGATAGATAGATAGATAGATTCAATTCAGTTCAATTAAAAAAACTTTATTATTTATAGATAGATAGATAGATAGGTTTAGTTATTTATTTTTAAATAACTAAACCTGGCTCTCGCCGTGAACATAACCATAGAAGCTGGCACGGCATTACAAAGGAATAAGAAGGGAAAAACAAGTACTTCTCTGCACAATGTAAAAGTATATATTTTTTTCCATAATAAAGAATCTGTTCTCGTCTGTCTGCAGGATAATTTCCCCTTTGATCCTCCGTTTGCACGAGTCGTTTCTCCGGTCCTGTCTGGAGGGTAAGACTTTTGAGACTTTATTCCTTATGTTAGGGATGTTGAGTTAATATATATTCTTTTGACTTTATAATTTCTTTCATGTGCATGCAAACGCATTTATTCACACTAATGCATGCTTATGCATTCATTATATATCTGTTACACATCCAGTGTACTCGCCAAACTCATTGGGTTGTATCATTAAGAATTGTTGGACTGGAGTTTGTATAATTAAAGTCTGAAACGTTGAATGCTCATTACATAAAGATGTAAAGGAAACCCGGTTAATCGGTGGTTGTGTTATTTCAGGTATGTTCTTGGCGGAGGAGCTCTGTGTATGGAGCTGCTCACTAAACAGGTGTGTTTGCTTTAACTTCCTCCTGGACTAAAGATGCATTTAATGAGCCTCAACCTAACGAAACCGGTCATCTCAGTATATTGTTTATACATGCATTTCCCCTAATGTCCACTTATAATGTTCGGCAAGGTTTAAGATGTTAAATATTCAGTGTTTTCAAATTGCATCAAACTCCTGTATTTATACTGATATCTTAATGCTGTCTGTGATGCTGATGCTGATGTGCTGGAGTGTGTCAGAGGCTTGTTCTCGTCTCAGTTGTGTGTGTTTGCTCTCAGGGCTGGAGCAGTGCCTATTCCATAGAGTCTGTCATCATGCAGATAAATGCCACTTTAGTCAAAGGAAAAGCAAGAGTGCAGTTCGGAGCCAATAAGGTGAACTCTGTGCTCGTGTTTGTCTAATGATGTCTGGTGGAGTTGCTTTTGTTTTTTGGAAGCAAGTAGCTGATTGCATTTTAAATGTGACTTTAATTGCACAGTAGAGACTAGAATGAACATTTTTCTGTAAGCTTATGACACACTTCTGGTTTGTCTGTCCTGTTCTCAGAATCAGTACAATCTTGCCAGAGCGCAGCAGTCGTATAAATCGCTGGTGCAGATCCATGAAAAGAATGGTAAGATCTTCACAGTTGACAAATGAAATTAAAATTCATATCTGGAAATGGAAAAAACATCATGTTTGGATATTTCCATTTTAATATCATAAAAACAGTTCTTGTATCAGTCTCGTAACTAAAAGTTTGCCTGAGATCATCTGATTTAACCAGCATTATTACTAAAGAGTCATTTGTGAGTTTTAAAGACCGTGGAATTATTTGAGGACTGTAGTTTTATTTCCTATTGATTGACATATTTCTGCTGAAACGAGTATTTATTTATGAAAAGCCTTTAGTTCATGATACATTATAAATAAGGTGACTTGCCAATTTTTGTGGTCCATTTCTTAACCCTCATAACATTGGGGTCTGTTCAGACCTGGAAAAGGTGCATAAAAATACTTTAAAAAGTGTGTAGGTTTGTAAGGGAAACAGGTCAATTTAGCTCAAAGGGAATCATTTAAGATTTTAAAGGGAATTTGGACAGAATCACTGTTTTACGGCTGATCACTGAGGCCAGCGATTCATTGAACGAGCCGTATAACATCAATTCTGCAATGGATATTAATATCCAAAGTATAGTGAAAACACTATTTATTAGCACAGTAACAAGATCGGCAGTTTAAGACATTAACTTGTAAGCACAAAACACAAGATACTTCTCTTTTCAATATAAATAAGGCTTTATTGGATAAATCTAAGACATATAAACTAATCTAACACATAAACACACGCATTCACACAAGTTGCAGAAAGAGAGAAAGTGAGGAAATAATTAGTTTAAGACAATGAAAATGTGAAATCTCAAGTTTACAGCAATATGTGCAATTGCATAGATCTGAACAACCATCAATCACTTAATTAACCCTCGAATTGAGTTCCTCAATGAGGTTAAAATTTATATTAAATGCACCAGTTCAGCTAGAATCTGGAGGTACTTGCGTTGCCTGTGTGCGGGGGTTCCTTTTGTTGTGGTCAAAAGGCGATGACTAAAAAGCCTAGCTCAAAGCTATGACTAAAAAGCCGCATGGCTAAAAGTGATGACTTGAAAGCACATGACTAAAAGCGAAAACTAAAAGCTAGACGCAAAAAGCCAAAAAAACAGCATGGCTAAAAAGCATAGACCAAAAGCAATGATTTGATGGTGTCCTGAGTATTTAAACTGGGCTTTTGGACACCTCCCAAATGGTGTTTTGACCAATTAGAT
>NW_015630418.1:578601-584415 GCF_001515625.1 Sinocyclocheilus rhinocerous | reverse complement strand
GGACATGATTTCTATAACAAGAATATGATACATTTGACAAAGAACTGATTGGAAGAAATGTTTCAAGCAAGAAGATTCAAACACAAACATACTAAACATGAATATAATCCTATAAACTATTCAATAGTTATTCAAAATACAAAAAAAAAAAAAGATGTAACCATTAAAAAAAAAAAATAAATAATAAAAAAATATATATATATACTGTATGTATGTATTAGGGCTGTCAGTTTAACATGTTAATTAGTTATGAAAAATAACACTTAAAATATTTTAACGCAGTTAATGCACTCTCACTCACTCACTCGCACACACACACTCACTCACTCACTCAATCTCTTACTCTCTCACTCAATCTCTTACTCTCTCACTCAATCTCTTACTCTCTCACTCAATCTCTTACTCTCTCACTCAATCTCTTACTCTCTCACTCAATCTCTTACTCTCTCACTCAATCTCTTACTCTCTCACTCAATCTCTTACTCTCTCACTCAATCTCTTACTCTCTCACTCAATCTCTTACTCTCTCACTCAATCTCTTACTCTCTCACTCAATCTCTTACTCTCTCACTCAATCTCTTACTCTCTCACTCAATCTCTTACTCTCTCACTCAATCTCTTACTCTCTCACTCAATCTCTTACTCTCTCACTCAATCTCTTACTCTCTCACTCAATCTCTTACTCTCTCACTCAATCTCTTACTCTCTCACTCAATCTCTTACTCTCTCACTCAATCTCTTACTCTCTCACTCAATCTCTTACTCTCTCACTCAATCTCTTACTCTCTCACTCAATCTCTTACTCTCTCACTCAATCTCTTACTCTCTCACTCAATCTCTTACTCTCTCACTCAATCTCTTACTCTCTCACTCAATCTCTTACTCTCTCACTCAATCTCTTACTCTCTCACTCAATCTCTTACTCTCTCACTCAATCTCTTACTCTCTCACTCAATCTCTTACTCTCTCACTCAATCTCTTACTCTCTCACTCAATCTCTTACTCTCTCACTCAATCTCTTACTCTCTCACTCAATCTCTTACTCTCTCACTCAATCTCTTACTCTCTCACTCAATCTCTTACTCTCTCACTCAATCTCTTACTCTCTCACTCAATCTCTTACTCTCTCACTCAATCTCTTACTCTCTCACTCAATCTCTTACTCTCTCACTCAATCTCTTACTCTCTCACTCAATCTCTTACTCTCTCACTCAATCTCTTACTCTCTCACTCAATCTCTTACTCTCTCACTCAATCTCTTACTCTCTCACTCAATCTCTTACTCTCTCACTCAATCTCTTACTCTCTCACTCAATCTCTTACTCTCTCACTCAATCTCTTACTCTCTCACTCAATCTCTTACTCTCTCACTCAATCTCTTACTCTCTCACTCAATCTCTTACTCTCTCACTCAATCTCTTACTCTCTCACTCAATCTCTTACTCTCTCACTCAATCTCTTACTCTCTCACTCAATCTCTTACTCTCTCACTCAATCTCTTACTCTCTCACTCAATCTCTTACTCTCTCACTCAATCTCTTACTCTCTCACTCAATCTCTTACTCTCTCACTCAATCTCTTACTCTCTCACTCAATCTCTTACTCTCTCACTCAATCTCTTACTCTCTCACTCAATCTCTTACTCTCTCACTCAATCTCTTACTCTCTCACTCAATCTCTTACTCTCTCACTCAATCTCTTACTCTCTCACTCAATCTCTTACTCTCTCACTCAATCTCTTACTCTCTCACTCAATCTCTTACTCTCTCACTCAATCTCTTACTCTCTCACTCAATCTCTTACTCTCTCACTCAATCTCTTACTCTCTCACTCAATCTCTTACTCTCTCACTCAATCTCTTACTCTCTCACTCAATCTCTTACTCTCTCACTCAATCTCTTACTCTCTCACTCAATCTCTTACTCTCTCACTCAATCTCTTACTCTCTCACTCAATCTCTTACTCTCTCACTCAATCTCTTACTCTCTCACTCAATCTCTTACTCTCTCACTCAATCTCTTACTCTCTCACTCAATCTCTTACTCTCTCACTCAATCTCTTACTCTCTCACTCAATCTCTTACTCTCTCACTCAATCTCTTACTCTCTCACTCAATCTCTTACTCTCTCACTCAATCTCTTACTCTCTCACTCAATCTCTTACTCTCTCACTCAATCTCTTACTCTCTCACTCAATCTCTTACTCTCTCACTCAATCTCTTACTCTCTCACTCAATCTCTTACTCTCTCACTCAATCTCTTACTCTCTCACTCAATCTCTTACTCTCTCACTCAATCTCTTACTCTCTCACTCAATCTCTTACTCTCTCACTCAATCTCTTACTCTCTCACTCAATCTCTTACTCTCTCACTCAATCTCTTACTCTCTCACTCAATCTCTTACTCTCTCACTCAATCTCTCTCTCACTCTCTCTCGCACACACACACACAAACACACTCTCACACACACACCCATATATGTATATATAATATCAGTTTTTTTTATGCTTCGTGCATAATATGAAATTAAGAAAATTCTAAATGCTGTAACAACATGGTAATAACATTCAAAAATTCGTATTTTTGTCATTCAGTTATTAATAAAAAGTTGCTGATCAAATACAATATGGTTTTATTTGAAAAATATAAAGTTGTAAAATAACATTTTGTTACATTACCGTTCTTTAGGTCCAAACAGACCCATAATGCAAAAAATAGAGAAAATAGATTTGAATGCATTATGAGGGTTAAGAAGTGAATCCAGTGTTTTTTCGGAGTGTGTATCTGTGTTTTGTGATCTGAAGCTTCTTCAGGAAAGTGTGTTTTATTGGGCATCTGAGCTCTGCTTTGACATGGATTGGTTTTGTCAGTCTCTCTGTGGATGAAGTTTAATAATTAAAGTTTTTTTTATTTTTATTTTTTATTTGTGTATTACATGTATATGCAGTTTTATTTTTAATTTATTCTATTTATAAGTTGGTTTAGTAGTTCAAATTATTTTATTTTTATTTTTTTAAAGAGAAAAATTACCTTGGCAACCAGATAAAATATTTTTTAAATATATTATTTTAACGATTTTTTTAATGCATTTAGTTTGTTAACATTTTTAGTTAATGGTAACAACCAATGGTTTATTTGTGCATGTCTTGTTTTCTTGCGTTAAGGGGTCAGAACCATCCTAGAGACTCGTTTGCACAATACATGTGACAGATATGTGCTACATATGTTGTGCTACTAATGTGCATCAGTTGTTTGTGTCCACCAGGTGGCGCCATCAGCCCATGAAAATGATAATAAGGCTTTTGCTGCATGCATGATATTCCCTTACTTTTAACAGCTGAAATAGTCGAGATTATAGTTTCTGCATGCTCACAAAACACTAAAACCACTCATATTATTAACTGATGTTCCTGCCGTTCAGTACAATGCTGTTAGGACATTGGCTCTGCTCTTAAGCTCCAGAAATTAAAGCACTTTTTTTTTTTCTTTTTGATCTGATGAAGCATTGACTGGATATATATAATATGTTTAATTTTAATATAGCCTTATTTTTTTTTCTTTCATATATTAGATTGTGACCTGTTCATTTATTTATTTTCTGAGCAAAAAACCAAAAATGACTGTCATGCATTGCTACAGTGTAACAGAAAACCAGAGGTGTGCTAAAACTAAATGTTCTCCAAATGTTAGTTTGGGTTCATTAAAACAGAACAGTATTCAAATCCTCTGTTCTTTTTTCTTTAGGGTTAGTATTTATAACTAGCTGAATATAAAACCATACTCTATATCTATGGAATGTCCACATTTTGATAGCTGAGTAAATGTTAAATTGTATCTTTTTCTCAGGACAGTATCAGTAAATAGCTTACTTTTGTAAATCGAACTGAAACTACTTTCGCTCAAGCCCCTGATATCACATTAACATTTAATCTGTAAATGACATTTATGACATTTCAGTATTTCTTTCCTCAAATACAGGCTTTACACAATATGTTTACCATTTTCAATATTTCCCTTTCCTCTGAGGATTGTTGCATTGACGTGTTATTTCAGTCAGAATTGCTTTAGAGTTTAAATGCTGACAGAAACAAGACACGGCAATGAATGAGTGAAAATCAGCATGAATTCATTCAAACCTGTCACAACACTGACAGCATTGACCCAGTAACCGCTGGAGCACACACAGCTGTTTACTCAATTACTTTAGTTATTTCTGACCTATACGTTCATTATTTGAGCCACAATTTGACAGAAGCACAAATTAAATCACACAACATCGATATTGAAATGAGTTGCAGCATGCACTTTGGCCGCGAATACAAGAATACAGGCCCTGATCTCTAGAGAAACAATAAATGTACAATGCAGTAAGTGTCTAAAGCAAAACTAGTCATGTTTATGATTACAAAATGTACAATAAAATATGAAAGGTAAATCAGATGCGGGATAAATGTTAAAAAAGTAATATGTCCTTGTTTTAAAAATGTGTATTACAGTGTTTAACCCTACTGAAAAATTAGTGCACTTTAGCACACTTTTAAAAGCCATACTATACTTTGAATAATATATAATACACTTTATAATGCAATTAGACGGGCAATATTGCAATTCGGATTCTCTGTATGTTATTTAGTTATTCACAATTAAATAAAAGTGTATTATAGTTTAAATATTAAATGCAATTAGCTGAACTTTAGAGTATTTTGACTCACTTAAGCAGGACTTCAGTACAGCTTATTTACATCTTCAGTTACACTTTATTTTAAGGTGTCCTTGTTACAGTGTAATTCTACATTTAAGTACTGAGTAATATTAATTAACTATATGTACTTACTATATTGTTAGGGTTTGGCTCAGGGTTACTTGAATGTAATTATGCGTAATGTATTGTTGTTATAAGAGTAAGTGCATGTAACGTGCAACAAGGACACCTTAAAATAAAGTGTTACCACATCTTCTATTTTCACTTTATTTTATTGTCTTTGAAATATGGTTAAAGTTACTGCTGAATGCAACGGCAGGCATTAATCAACTAAAATATACTTTAATGACATTTCTGTTCTAAAACTTCTGTTATATACTGTAATTACACATTTGCAATAAAATATATGAACTTCAAATGTAACATCAAATAACAAACGAGTTCAAATAATAATCAAGTGCTTATATGTTAGTCAACACGTCAGAATAAGTGAACTTCTTTAAAACATGATGATTTAAAATGTAGTTTAAGTAACACTTTTAATTCGACAGCTTGACATCTATTACAAAGGTCACTTTTTAAAACTCTACTTAAGTGTGTAAAGAAACGGTCATGAAAGCGTCTCTCTTTGAGTCACTTAAGTATCCTTTTATTTCAGTAATATTATATCATCTACATGTACAGTATTTTAAATGCAATACAACACACACTTCTTTTTCACGAGGATGCACAAACAGCCAGAGGTCTTGGTCAAAGCGTCTTGTTATTGGTTATTACCCAGCGTCCCCTGCAGGTATGCTAATGAGCGGCCACTCTCATAAGTAGGCTATCTATATGCAGAGGCTCCTGTAACGGATTTGCTCATTTATTACTGTTAATGTGTTAATGTTCACTGATGAAGAGAGGAAAGAGAAGATGACAGCGCTTCGAAGACACAGATACAGAGATATTTCTGCAGATTAGCAGAGCTTTCAGACGCGCAGCAGATTTCATGACGGATTGTTGTCATTCTCGTTCAATATCTAACACACACACACTCTCACACACACTCTCTTTCACACACACTCACTCTCACACACACACACACTCACACACACACACACACACACACAC
>NW_015630418.1:573048-578016 GCF_001515625.1 Sinocyclocheilus rhinocerous | reverse complement strand
CACACACACACACACACTCTCTCACACACACACACACACACACACTCTCTCACACACACACACACACACACACTCTCTCACACACACACACACACACACACTCTCTCACACACACACACACACACACTACATCCAACAGGCCGTTTCCGAGCACTTAGCTGCGCTTCTGCGGTTTACCTGCGGTTCCTTCACCTCGCTGTTGATCCCGGATATCAGCCCATTTCTCCTGAAACCAGAGATGCATTGTGGGTAATAAAGGGCCGTGGAGTGCATAAGTGTAAACCTGATCTAGTGATTCGGGTCAGAGCCTCTCAGATGTGACTCTGATTGATGGAACGATCCACTCAGACCCGGTGAGGACAGAGGAGAAGTCCACTCTGGACGTCCAGCGGGAAATAAATGCAGAGAATCCAGGGTACGTCTGTCAGAGCTTTTCTAATACACACTGAGAAAGAAATCTGTTTCTACATTCGTCTCAGTGATGACACAACAAGAGCCATTTAGATGCATCACCTATATTCAATAAACAAGAAGACAGAGTTACGTTTTAGACAAATTGTTGTGAGTTACTTAAATGAACATAAACAGAGACACTTTCATGACTGTGTCTTAACACACTTACACTTTGCAACAAACGTCTATTTAAACGTTTTATTTTAAAGTGCATTTTAAGTAATTGTTTTAATAATATTTTCTTGTGTTTTAAAGGAGTACACTTATTTTGATGTGTTCATTAACCTCATAAAGCACATGTGACGTACTTGTAAATTATAAAAATGATAAAAGTCAACATGCTTTTCCATTATAATTAATCAAATTAAGTTGTTGTAGACATTTTTTTAGGTTTACAAGATTCAACTTAATTTTTATTTAAAGTCAGTTTAAGTTGAAATTACTTGTACAGCCAATCTAAAAATGTAATCAGTAAAAATGCTGCTGCAATTAGTTATAACAACTTAAAACGTGTTGAGATAACTTAAATATCCAACTCAAGTAAACAAAACTAAAGTTAAATGAACTCAATTTTAAGTCAAGCATGAATGCTTACTTTTAAGTTGAAACAACACATTACTAATTCTAATATTGAACTTTAAGTTGTGATCATTTGTTAACAGTGAATAGAAATTACATTAAAGTATATGTAATGCTTGTCAGCACATTAAGCAGTAACTTTAACCATATTTCAAAGACAACAGAAGTAATTATGAAATTGCATACAAAGATGCACTGAAGTCCTACTTGAGTGTCAAAAAAGCACAAATGACATTTTAATATAAATGTAAACTATAATACATTTTCTTTAAACTGTAAATACAATGCAACTGTCTGAAAACATTACATTCAGTTTGCACTTCAGTGTATTATTTTAATTAAGATTATTTAAAGACTTGATGCTGTTCATCAGAATAGAATAACATTGAATATTAAAAATAAAATGTGTAATTTTTTTTGTTTTGTTTTGATTGTTTTAATTTTAAAATTAATTATATATAGGGCTGCATGACTTGACAAACTGCAATGTGGCATGCAATCTCATATGAAAACTATATCCATATATGTAAAAGCATTTATTCAAAATGGAAATCTTTTGTAACAATATACGCTAAACGTTTGGGGTCAGTACATTTTTTTTTTTTTTTAAGAAATTAATACTTTTATTCAGCAAAGATATGTTACATTGCTAAAAAGTGATAATAAAGACTTATTATATTGTTATATATTGTTGACATCTATTTTGAATAAATGCTGTTCTTTTTAAATGTGTATTCATCGAAGAATGCTGATAAATAAAATGGAACACACACACATCACATATATGACCTTACTATACATAGTGAGAAATTATATTAGAAGACATTATATTTTTTATTTCACAAAATAATATGTCTATTTGTACAAATGTTGAAAAAAAATTTTTTTTTTCTCTCTGATGAATCTGAATAAGCTGTTGTAGTTTACATATAATCTCTGCTCTGCCCCTCGGTTTATTAAATATTGGTGGACAAACACAGTATCCGCTCAACGACGACACGCTTGACATTCATCTGTGAGTTTGTTGTGTTTTCTTCCCTCGTGTGCTCCATGACCTAGTTTCCCCCATGTCTGATTGTGTCATTCAGTTCACCTGTGTCTTGTTAGTTATCCTCGTTTGCCTGTGTATTTAGTTCTAGTCTGTCCTGTGTTCCCTCGTCCAGTGTTCAAGTTGAGTTGAGTTGCCTTCTGTGTGGATTCATTAAAGACTGTTTAGGTTCATCCTCATCTTCACCCCTGACAGAAGGTGCTTTATGAAGCGAAGTGCCACTAAAAGATGAATCTGTCTCACAGACGCTGGCGTTGATGTGGGCTGATATTCCGGGGCCGCATGAATGCAGAGGAATGGAGATGAAACATCACTGCACTGATTGTTTTAAATGGACGCCTGTTGATGTGTGAGACGGGAGCCGCTTTAACAAGCTCCTCCATCATGAAGCCTCATTCTGCTGTAATCACTGCAGGACAGTCTGCTGTCCAATCATCTGAACACACATGGAGCTGTTTCAATCAGAGCGAGCTGCGCTTCATCTAGCCTCACGCTGCAAGAATTTATGAACCAAAGCTGCAATTTATAGTTGTTTTCTTTCAGAAAGTTTCCGACTGTCCTCCGGTGAACACTAATTAATTGTTGTGGAGTAAAGAGTAATGAAGACGCTGACAGAAGTGTGCTTGCTGGGCTCTCTATCAGTCTCTACA
Source organism: Sinocyclocheilus rhinocerous (assembly GCF_001515625.1). Classification (NCBI taxonomy): domain Eukaryota; kingdom Metazoa; phylum Chordata; class Actinopteri; order Cypriniformes; family Cyprinidae; genus Sinocyclocheilus; species Sinocyclocheilus rhinocerous. The sequence goes on along the minus strand of NW_015630418.1, from coordinate 575,286 downwards.
GCAGTGAGATGTAGATCTCTTTCTGACTTTAACCAACAGTTGTGTCACGCTGCTGTGAAAACTCCTTTCAAATAGCCTGGATTTGCATCAAATTTGTATTCTATCTTTTCCAAATTAATAGTTATTACATTTGCATTTAGTCATTTTGCAGACGCTCTTATCCAAAGCGACTTACAAATGAGGACAATGGAAGCAGAGATATGCAAGTGCCAGGACAAGTCTCAGTTAGTTAGTTATTATACTTTATTATGCTTTAAAAACATTTTGTCCTAACATTTCGGTAACTTTTCAAAAATGTTAGTGAAAGCTGTGAGAGCATTAGGTGGGATGCTGATTTTAACACAAGTCACAAGAAACGCAGGCAGATCTTTCGTCTGCATCTCTGCAGATGTTTGCATGTGTTTGGAAGCGTCTGCGTGTGTGAACACAGCAGAAGAGGCTTTAATAATACACCGTATAAACAGTGTCTGTCATGATGCAGCCGCCGGAGCATGCAGCTCTCTATACAGGGGACTTCTTCCCTGCAGAAGATATATATAACCTGCATAAAGACAGAAAGAGAGACTGATGAACCCCACTGAGCTGGTCTGGAGGGATGTGAGTGAGTGAGTTCAGCGAGTGAGTGAGTGAGTGAGTTAGTGAGTGAGTGAGTGAGTCCATGAGTGAGTGAGTGAGTGAGTGAGTGAGTTCAGTGAGTGAGTGAGTGAGTGAGTGAGTGAGTCCATGAGTGAGTGAGTGAGTTAGTTCAGTGAGTGAGTGAGTTCAGTGAGTGAGTTAGTGAGTGAGTGAGTGAGTCCATGAGTGAGTGAGTGAGTGAGTGAGTGAGTTCAGTGAGTGAGTTCAGTGAGTGAGTGAGTGAGTTCAGTGAGTGAGTGAGTGAGTGAGTCCATGAGTGAGTGAGTGAGTGAGTAAGTGAGTGAGTGAGTGAGTGAGTTCGGTACATATATGTATATATATATATATGTATAAGTTTAATTCAATGTGTTGCTGTTTTTATGAATTTTTTTATTTTTTTATTACTGTATCTAACTCTCACTACATCACAATACTACTGTGTTTTTTTTTTGGGGGGGGGGCAAAATATCCAATGGGTTGCATCGTGAAAATGTGGCCTTTTCTGAGTAAACTCTGCAGACTGGCATGTTTTCTATAGACTGTAGTATGTCTCTTGTGCGTATGGTTCAGTTGTGATCATATTTTCTTGAAGGCTGCAGTGACTGCGCTTCTTCTCCTCCAGTGTCTCTCAGTAACAGATCTCTCATGCGGTCCAGATGCTGGCCTTCATTAAGCGACAGCAGAGCACTTCATCAGTCTCAGCATGCCTCCTTCATCCTCCTCCTCCTCCTCTCTGTCCATCTCCTTCACTCTTGAATTATGCTGATTGGACAGATTGAGAAGGTCCTGCAGCTTCATCCCGTTCTCATTTCCTCTCGTTTGCTTTCCTGTTGGTCTCGTTATCTTCTCTTGCATTAACCCGTTACCCACAGAGTCAGAATCAAGCCATAGTCCATACTCCTCTACATTCAGCTCTGCGTTATGATATCATATAACGTTATGTTATAAAAAAATTTATGGGGGGTAAAATTTTTAAATTCATTGTCCTATTATTTGTGGGTCATAGAGTCAAAAATGTGTAAGTCGTTGCTATCTGGAGAAATTAGGTTGAAATTCTTGTAATAAAAAGAGAAATTAAATGTTGGCATGTGTTTGACAGTCTTTTATTATTATTATTATTTTAAATATATAATCAGTGAAGCAATTTAGCTTGAACATTACTATTACTGAGTAATCTCTGTGCGCTAAATCAGTGTCAATTTAAAATAATCACATATTTTAACCTCTTTAATGAAAATAGTAAATATACACGAGTGTACACAATAATTTGTTTCTAAAAATATTTTGTAATATTGTTTCAATGATTTTTATGAAAATCATGTCTGCCACAGAATAATAAAAAAAAAACATACAAAAAATTCCAACTTTTTTATCTCACTTTTTTTTGTGAGATATAAACTCAGAATTCTGACTTTTTTATTCCAGTTCCAAGTTTACATCTCATGATTCTCAGTTTATATCTCGCAATTCTGATCGTGAGGGAGAAAACAGAATTGAGAAATACAAGAATTACAAGAATAAACTCAGAATTGTTAGGTATAAACTCTCAATTCTGAGCAAAAGAAAAGTCACAATTACTTTTTTTTATTTTTTATTCCATCATGGAAGCAAGCTTCCTTAATA
>NW_015630418.1:566961-572683 GCF_001515625.1 Sinocyclocheilus rhinocerous | reverse complement strand
TTTTTTTTTAATGTATTTATGTTTGAAACCTTTAAAGTTGCAGAGAAAGAATTAGAATTTTTATAAATCTTATAGAGAGATTTTTCATTTTGCATCCTTGTATAGTAACTTAAGTGAAAATATGCTCATCACATATGAGTGCTTTACAGATTAATAACTGTGACAATGAGCAGCTTGGCTTTTCATGGAGAGGACCATTGCTTTTCTCCATCTGAACTCATATGAAGTTTTTTCTGAGATATTGATGACAGAAATATTGTAGATTTAAAGTGGTTCCACATGACTCGTCCTCTCTGCTTTTCCTTGGGCTCCATGTATAACAACAGTGACACAAACTGTCAATTCGGTTTCTTTGTTCTTCACCTGCGAAACATCTTGAATCTCAATAAGACTGATAGTTGAGTTTTTGCGATCGATCTGAAACGATAACGGCGCTCTGCATCTTCGACACGAGCTCATGGAGATCTCTCTCTCTCACACTCATTCACTTTCTCATGTTCTCTTGCTTCAACAAAAGCTCAGTCCCACGAGCCTGCCATGAAAGTTTCAGGACATCAATTCTCTCTCTTTCATCTCACATGCGTCCCTCATAGTTTATTGAATATATATCCAGAATTAATCATTATCCAGCTGTAGGTTCAGTCTCTCATTCATGATGATCGAGTCAGAAATATACCTTGATATGCATCACATATCTGCCCCCTAATGAGGTTACAGACCCAAGGGCACTTGGACCAGTCATTTTTATAGAGTCATTTTTCCCAATTTATCTTTTATCGAGGTTAAGGCCTTCTAAAGTAGTATTCAAACAAGAAAAGGTAAAGGATTTTTAATATATATATATATATATTAATTTAAAATATTATGACATAATAATGCTTTGAAATATTCATGAAGAATACACAATCATCACATATAATATCACATTTTTTAAATATACATTTATAATTAATTATTTTCATGGAATGACTCGGGATCAGAACATCACAGCAGTTCTCAAAAAATTTCAAAGAGTCAAAAACACAATGTCGTTTGTACAGTATTTCAGGAGTGAAAAAGTGCATCTGCTGTTGTCTCTCACATCAAAATCCAGCCACATATGTGTTTAGAGCTGTTTAAACGCTGCTTGATCTGTGCAGATTTCTCTCCTGATTCACACCAGAACACTTTTTCACTGCAGGAAGTGTTATTATGGATTATAGTATTTTAGTTGAAAACGTCTTAATGCTGGATTAGTTCCAGCTTTTGTCTTCTCCAGATGTTAACTGATGGACTGGAGTGCTGTGGATTACTTGTGGATTATTGTGATGTTTTTATCAGCTGTTTGGACTCTCATTCTGACGGCACCCATTCACTGCAGAGCATCCATTGCTGAGACACTGATGCAATGCTACATTTCTACAAACCTGATGAAGAAACAAACTCATCCTGATCTTGTATGGTCAGCTAGTTTTCATTTCTGGGTGAACTATTCCTTTAAAATTAGTAATCATCATTTTCATTATACGTTGTTTTTCTGCAGCCACTAGCGGCCCCAAACAAAACTGAGTAGTAAATACAAGTAAGTAGACAAGTGCTCATGTGAAAAGATAAGTGTGAGTATTGGAACAGAACCACTGTCTTTCTAAGTGAGTCATTGAATCATCTACTCGACTGATTTGTTCAAAACGAGTCTGGTGTGTGTTGTCTGAAGTTATATAAAGTGATATCACAGAATCACGCTGCCTCCTTGTTACTCCAATAACCTCTCCGAAATATCTGGGATGTTGTGAAATAGATGTACGATGCCCCTGAGGTTCTGCTGATCAATGTTGCTTAGTAAAATGCTCACAGCGTGCATACTAATGACCTCTATGTTTTTACACTGTATATGTCAAGTTAAGTCACCTCCCGTGTCGTCAGCAAAGTCATATTGTGCAGAAGACTCATCTGGTTCCTGTGGTTTATGTGCTCTTCAATATCCTCCCGTGTCGTTCTGAGGACTCGTCCTCCTGTATAAAATTGATGATCCCCTTCGCAGTGCAGTCTTAAAAGTCACTTTGGGATTAGCAGCACGGAGAAGCCGGCAGCTCTCACAGCCCAGACTCTAAATTGATTATAAAAATGGCAGAGTTTGTGACATTGTTCCGTCCTGAGGGAGAGACTGGAGGATACAGAGGCCTACGGCTTTCACTGCGGCTCTGAAGGTCTCCTCTCTCTGGAGGGAAGACGTGGTTAAGACAGTTTCGAGAGCGCTGGACTGTTGTGCTGTTGAGCTGCTTAATGCAGCTGCGGCTCGTGGAGAGAAACAGCTGCTGACGGGAATGACGATGCTGAGAGACGGCGAGAGCTTCTGTAGATCCTCATTAATGTGCAGAGCTTAAAACAGGCTCGAGTGGAGTCAAACACTCATTTAAACACATACAACATGCTTTTAATCACTGCAGAGTAAACAGATAGGGGCCTACTCTAAAGCACAATCTGAGGCCTTGCTTAGAGTCATTCATATATACTGTATATATATAGAAGCAATTCAAACTGGTTTCAGATTTTATGTTATGAAGGTCAAATTAAAACTGTCTTGGAAACTTTTTTTTTCATTCTTCCATTATTTGCTAGATTTGATTGATTTACCCAACCTTTCAAGACTGAAAATCTTATGAAAATCCATTTTGAGAATATATATATATATATATATATAAACAGAATTTATTAAAAATAGAAACCTTCTGTAACAATATACACTGCCATTAAAACTTTTGGTGTCATTTTATTTATTTTTTTTTAAAGAAATGAATACATTTATTCAGCAAGGGTATGCTAAATTGATTTGTTTTAAAAAGTGATAGTAAAAACTCAAACACTGACTGATGCACACAAACCAAATCATTTCATCCAGTTTTACTTGTATTGATCTATTTACACTGTTGCATCAAAGAAGCGATGAAGAGATAGAAGAGGAAGAATGAGCGCCTGAGGTGGTTTGTGTGGAAGTCCTGTAGGGAAGACAGGAAGATGATGGAGGAGGAATATCATGCAATAAAACACTCATATATCTCATACAGCATTCGATTGCACTCTTTCCACGACGCCTTCTGCTGGAAATGTCAGTGACACAACATAATGAGAGAGGCCCTAAACAAGATGTCACGCGTGCAAGACTAATTACAGCGCTCACTGCGCGGTGCTCCGATGGGAAACGGCTTTATTTACATCAGTTGTGTGAACAAACCGATTCATTAAATCAAACTGGACTTCACAATGCTGCTTTATGAGAGAAATCAGAGAGCGTGTTTGATTATCAGCCTCGGCTTCCAGAAATTGTTGAAAAATACAATTATGCAGCATTTCAACACACTAAACCACTAGACTAATTGTTGGACAAAGCAGCTTATTACTGGACAAGCACTATTCATGTTATGTCATTTATAGCCTACTGTTATTCATCAGGAAAATGAGCTTGTTGAGCTGGAAAAGCTGATCTGTTGTGATAATGCTATAGCAGTGTTTTGATGAATCATTTCAGAACTGCGTGAATGAACCGATTCACTAAATTAATCATACATCAGAGAGCTTTTTTAAACAATAGTTTCACCTTGAGTTCTAGTTCCAGTTTTTATTTACAGTTTTTTTCAATCTTGTGCAGAAATGTACACAGGAGCTCATGAAAGAAGAGCTTTAGGTTTTGAATAACTGTGTGTATATGATATATCTAAAAAATATAATATTATGGCAAAGGTGTTTGCAACGCAAGACAAATGTTTATGATATTTTGAATGCAGTGCTTCATTTTGCAAGAGATGTGAGGCATTTTGCATTTTGTGTGCAATTCTTGGATTTGTGTGTAAAGCTTTGAAAATGTAAGCAGTTGAAAAAAAAAACTAATACATTCTGCAAAACAATGTTTTGTCCATTTTTATACCTGTGAGAAATGCTGCCACAAAATCATATAAGACCATAAAAGTGATTTATTTTTCGTTAGACCATTTCAAGTCTCAGTAGATTTATGTAATGTAAATGTAAATATAATTAATGCAAATGTAAGTTTAACGCACCCTTAAACATTAGAAAGAGCTCTGCCATAAATCCACAGGCATAATAAAATGTGATGAAAAGCACAGCATTCTGACATGATTCAATGCGTATCATTGGAAAAAATAGCTTGTTACTGGAAAAAACGTTACTATTTCATCCAAAAGTGTCATGTTATATCAATATATGTTGGAAAACACAGCCTGTTACTGGAAATGTCACGCCACTGAAAAGCATTATTTTAGTGCATCAGTCGATCCTGACTGCATCAAACCTCTACAGACCTCTTCAGACCTCAACATTTATGTCTACTACGAGGCATGAGACATTTTCAGACCTTTCCAGACCCTTCGGACCACAGTAACACACACAGACGGACCTCTGGGGATTCTCTGATGCTGATGTTGACGTCTGAATTTCACTCTCTCCATCAACACCAGTGACCTTTAGTGCGGAGGAAGCAGGTGTATTGACCGAGCAGCATATTCCTCTGCTTCTATAATCCCGAGTCAACACCATTTCCCAGCCCTCCATCACATGTATTTACCCAGTAAACGCTTGCTTAGGCCGGCCTGTTTACCCCCCTCCCTCCACACACACAAACACAGCCGTCCATGTGAATCAGTAGCTCACGCTCCTTTGATTCTCAGAGCGCCGGTGCAGTTAAACCAAATGTCCTTGAGCGTCTGCTTTGAAACGGACCGCAGACGTATTGATTCTCTGCAGTGTGGAGGTCTGCTCGGTTTATATGGAGGGTTTGAATGGGGCTGTAAGGCTCTGGCAGGTTTACCTTCTTCCCTAGACAGGTAATATTGCTTTCTATTATTATATCTATTATTTCTGCTGTTTAATCACAGTATTAGGAGCTCGGTCTCATGAAAATGCATATAAATAGTACGCCAAATAAAAACAAAGCATTGCGTGGAACTAAAGAGGGAGCGTTAATGTCACAAGAGGGAGACTTGCGTTAGTGTGTAAAGTTTTGTTCTGTTGAGATTCAGAAGAGTTTGTGTTTTGGTGGTTTAGGGCTTTCCATTGCGCTGAAGAGAGAAGCTTATGTTTGTGCTGTTTCTGTCCTTACAATGAAAATCAACAGGTTTCAGAACCCACAAACTTCCAGGCATTCTTCTAAAACATCACCTTCTATGGTTCGCATTAGTAACTCATACAGGTTTGGACTGATATGAGGTGAGTAAATGATGACAGAATGATCATTTCTGAGTATACTGACATACTGTATGTTTCTTTATCTGATTCTCAGTTGCCAGTCACTTTTTTGTATTTTTTTAACTGGTCTAACTGGCAAAACTGTGCTGTTCAACCAGTAAGGTCATTATAGTCTACCAGCGAATGACTGTTCTGTTAGTTAGTTCTTCTATGGCAGACACAAGGCGTGAGTTAAAAAGACTTAATCACTGCAGCACTTAACACCGGCCCCACAGTCCTCCATCATTTTGTTCTGAGGCAGTCTCTTCACACCAGAGGCAATGTCTTTGGCCGTCCTTGAGCACACACACACACACACACACACACACACAGACACACACACACACACACACACACACTAGAGACACACAGGCAGAGAGACACATAGGCAGAGAGAGATTGGAAAGGGTGTGAGGGTCCAATAGGGTTTTTAAACTTCAGGGACGACCATTTGTATTCCTCTCACACTGATGACAGAGGGTGTTTGTGGACGTGTGTGTGTTTG
>NW_015630418.1:564482-566177 GCF_001515625.1 Sinocyclocheilus rhinocerous | reverse complement strand
CATAGGCGTTATGGTTTTTCTACTGTACAGACCGTATATTATATTGCGCTACACCAACCCTACCCCTAAACCTATCCCTCACAGGAAACTTTGTGCTATTTCAGATTTTCAATACACTCCATTCTGTGTGATTTATATGCGTTTTGAAAAGTGGGGACATGGGGTAATGTCCTGAAAAGTCACCTTCTCCTTGTAATACCTATGTCATACCTTTGTCATTATACAAATTTATGTCCTCATTTGTCACAAAAACGCGCACACACTCTCACACTCACTCACACACTCACACACACTCACTCACACACAAAGTGTGGACTCTCCATAGGCGTAATGGTTTTTCTACTGTACAGACCGTATATTATATTGCGCTACACCAACCCTACCCCTAAACCTATCCCTCACAGGAAACTTTGTGCTATTTCAGATTTTCAATACACTCCATTCTGTGTGATTTATATGCGTTTTGAAAAGTGGGGACATGGGGTAATGTCCTGAAAAGTCACCTTCTCCTTGTAATAGCTATGTCATACCCTTGTCATTATACAAATTTATGTCCTCATTTGTCACAAAAACGTGCGCACACACACGAGTCCCATATGCCCGGCTTGGTAATTAGAAACTAGTATTTTTTCATAATGGAGGGCCACAGAAATGCGGATGCTGAGAAGGCTTTGGGTGGTTGTGTGTGTTTTGGCGCCGGTGTTGATGGCATTAACACTGTCACACTCGCTGTATCTCAGGCTTTAGCTGGGATTGCTATAGTAATTATTTTGGCAGCTCTCCGCTCTACATGTGCCATGGAGAGATTGTGCCGCGAGACGACCAGCTTTGCCATGTTTGTGCGGCCGAGCCAAAAGAAAGCAGTAGATTTTACTGCTGGAGACGCGGAGAGAATACAAAGACAATGTTGGACTAGCAGCGTTACTCAGTTCTTCTCTCTCATTCTGTGTCTGTGTCTCATTCTAAATCTAGTTCTGATCCCATCGAAGTGATTTGTTCATGCATATGAAATCAATCGCAGTTAGACTGATTGCCGTTAGAGCTCTCTACCTCTGAGATTAAACACCGGCAGATAGCAAGACTTTGATTATTTCATTTAGCTGCTCCTGACACTGTGTTTCAGATTCATTATACAGTGAAATACACACTTACAAACACAGAAGATACCACACTGATGCAACAAGCACTTCTGAGGAAGAACTACTCACTGAATTTGCCATAATTTCTGAAGGCTATAGTGGCATCAAAATTTCATTAACACTTCTTACTAATTATTTATATAAATGTATTTGTAGTTACATTTCACAATTACATATATATGTTTGAGGCACTAACCCCTAAGCACTTCTCAACACTATCAAACACAAAGGCAGACACATGCAGTGACAATAATTTTGGTAACAATGCAGTTATTTTTTTAAATGACTTTGCCATACAAAACAAATACAAATATAAATAAATAAATAAATAAACAAACATGTGGTTGTCAGAACCTTACTGTAAAAAAAAAATAATGGTAGCAACATTTTACAGATTTTACAGATTCTGTAATATATTATAGTATTACAGATTTACATGGGAAAAAATTATGTTTGATACAATGTTACTATAACATTAATATACCAAGTACTTAAACCTGTTTTGTAACAAGTAAAAACTAACAAGAAAGAAACTAAGAAAAAAAAACTAAGAAAC
>NW_015630418.1:553195-560102 GCF_001515625.1 Sinocyclocheilus rhinocerous | reverse complement strand
GTGTGTGTGTGTGTGTGTGTGTGTGTGAGTGTGTGTGTGTGTGTGTGTGTGTATACTGTAAAATGTATTAAAATTGCAAAAGAAAATTTTTTTTGTGTATGCACGTGTGTGTGTGTGTGTGTGTACATATGCACACACACACAGGTTTGTTTTTGTTAAAAGTGGGGACATCCCATAGGCGTAATAGTTTTTATACTGTAGACCGTATATTCTATTGCCCTACACCAACCCTACCCCTAAACCTACCCCTCACAGGAAACTTTGTGCTATTTCAGATTTTCAATACACTCCATTCTGTGTGATTTATATGCGTTTTGAAAAGTGGGGACATGGGGTAATGTCCTGAAAAGTCACCTTCTCCTTGTAATAGCTATGTCATACCCTTGTCATTATACAAATTTATGTCCTCATTTGTCACAAAAACGTGCGCACACACACGAGTCCCATATGCCCGGCTTGGTAATTAGAAACTAGTATTTTTTCATAATGGAGGGCCACAGAAATGCGGATGCTGAGAAGGCTTTGGGTGGTTGTGTGTGTTTTGGCGCCGGTGTTGATGGCATTAACACTGTCACACTCGCTGTATCTCAGGCTTTAGCTGGGATTGCTATAGTAATTATTTTGGCAGCTCTCCGCTCTACATGTGCCATGGAGAGATTGTGCCGCGAGACGACCAGCTTTGCCATGTTTGTGCGGCCGAGCCAAAAGAAAGCAGTAGATTTTACTGCTGGAGACGCGGAGAGAATACAAAGACAATGTTGGACTAGCAGCGTTACTCAGTTCTTCTCTCTCATTCTGTGTCTGTGTCTCATTCTAAATCTAGTTCTGATCCCATCGAAGTGATTTGTTCATGCATATGAAATCAATCGCAGTTAGACTGATTGCCGTTAGAGCTCTCTACCTCTGAGATTAAACACCGGCAGATAGCAAGACTTTGATTATTTCATTTAGCTGCTCCTGACACTGTGTTTCAGATTCATTATACAGTGAAATACACACTTACAAACACAGAAGATACCACACTGATGCAACAAGCACTTCTGAGGAAGAACTACTCACTGAATTTGCCATAATTTCTGAAGGCTATAGTGGCATCAAAATTTCATTAACACTTCTTACTAATTATTTATATAAATGTATTTGTAGTTACATTTCACAATTACATATATATGTTTGAGGCACTAACCCCTAAGCACTTCTCAACACTATCAAACACAAAGGCAGACACATGCAGTGACAATAATTTTGGTAACAATGCAGTTATTTTTTTAAATGACTTTGCCATACAAAACAAATACAAATATAAATAAATAAATAAATAAACAAACATGTGGTTGTCAGAACCTTACTGTAAAAAAAAAATAATGGTAGCAACATTTTACAGATTTTACAGATTCTGTAATATATTATAGTATTACAGATTTACATGGGAAAAAATTATGTTTGATACAATGTTACTATAACATTAATATACCAAGTACTTAAACCTGTTTTGTAACAAGTAAAAACTAACAAGAAAGAAACTAAGAAAAAAAAACTAAGAAACATGGTTATTAGTAGTTATAAGGAATTCTAGGAATGTCAATTTTTTTTTCACTGTTTCAATTCAATTACTACACTACTTTTTTGCTTTTAAAAACTGTACATCTAACAGTATTTTACTCTAAAATTACAATGTCTCCATCTACAACACTGTAAAATTGAAATGTTGAAATATCAACCTATATTATGATTTTTGACTGTATACACAGTAACATTTTTACAGTCTTTTAATGTTAAAATTATGATCATTTACACAGTTAAAAAAGATATAAGATATATATATATTTTTTTTCTCTAAATATACCTTTTGAAAATCCTAGGCTAAATTTAACATAGCCTACATCTGATTCAGGACAGATAATAACATATGCTACATATTCTTCATCATAGTCCAATTTCTCATCTGAAACCATTACGAAACAATTACTGATTTGTGTGAAACAACGAGCCTATATGCGCCACTGCCGAGGTGCAGAGGGTCTGCAGACTCTGTTCTGATCATATTAATTATGTATTGAGTGTTTGCTGGTGTTTTAATGTCCCGCCTGGGCGACTTTCTACAACCTTTGTGATATATCAATACCTGGTTTGTCTTTTAATTAGGTATTGATTCTTATTTATTAAGGTGATTATTTTTGCTTTTTGTTTGTGTGCAGTAGAAATAACTTGTTAAAGAAAAATATTAATTTGATGTAAAAACCAATGCTATCTTCATAGTGCTCTTTGTTTTCATTATGACTGGAAACAACAGCAGCTGGAAACAAGACTACACAAATAAACCAAGCAATATCGGTTCACACGCATCCACTACCCAGTAAGCCACATTCTGTGTGAGGCTTATGTCTGTAACATCAAATTTGCATGAGAGAAACAAGCCACAATTTAGAAAATTAACAGTGTGTCATCAAATTGTAATATATATGCGTAAATGAAGACAGGTGCATTAATGCTTGTTAACAGTGATCACGGTTGTTTCACGTGAATGAAATCAAACACACAATTAAAGTGCCTTCTTGTCATTCAAAGAGTAGATCATGGTGCTAGCAACAGCAAGTCAAGGGTTTGATCCCCCATGACTGAATGAAAGGGAAAAACTGCACAGTTTGAACTCAATCTAAGCTGCTGTAGAATAAAAAAAAAAAGTCACTGGTCACTAAACCAACAAAAAGTTCCAGCAGACAGGGGAAAGACTGTGATTTCTTGGTTTAGTAGGAAGATTAGTGACTTCAAGAGCATTGAACTGTATGAAATTGTCAGAGAAGAGTCTCCAGCAGTATCCTATTATCCAGAGAAAATCACCATGACAACGTCTTCCTCATTGCAGCTTTATATTCCACTGCTATGGAGTATAAAAAAGACATAGACAGGAAAAGGAAAGTGCTCTTCAACTCCATTTAACAGTGTGTGTGCGAGAAGAGCGTGCCCTCTGCATGATAAATAAGTGATTTCCTTGTGGCTTGTGTTCCTTGTAGAGCGGATCTCGCCGGCTCCGTGTCAGAAGCATGATTAGACACTGAGGAAGATGGATGGCCTGAGACTCCAGGACACACACCAGCTGGCAAAGATGACCGGCCTGCCTGATGAACACCAGGCTCATTAACCTTCCCACACAGGCTAAACTATTCATCACATGACATCTGTAGATAAGAGCGGCGATTTTTATGTTGCCTGCTCAATTTCACTCAAACACACCACTGACTAAATATGGCTCGTTTTCTCAGAAGACATGTGCTCGATCGCTGGATCAGGGTGCGGTGGTTTAATATGCACTTTTCACACCAGGATCTGTAGATGCTTCATCTTGGAGAGCAGATTTGGAGCACTTACAGATCATTTCATGCATACACTATGCCATATGAAGTAGTCTGAAGCTCAATCATTTACTAGCTCTGCTCCAAAACCTGGTGAGACGCCTAATAAGATCCCTCATTCTAGTCTAAATAATGGCAAGACACAGATTATATTTCATTTAATGCTAAAAAATTAAAATAAATTACTATTTTTCGTCTTCTATGTAAACAATAATTTACAGTCAGTTCAACTTCATTAAAGAAACATAAACCTGAATTGTCTGATGTTTATTTTGCTATAATGACCAGCTGGATATACATCGCCTTGTAAAAAAAAGAGTACTTTGAAATAAAATGCTTTAAAAGAATAGCTATACTTAAGTGTGAACTGAATGTAATGTTTGCAGACACTTTATTTACAATTAAATAAAAATGTATTTGAGAAACTTTTATTAAATGCAAATAGTTGAACTTAAGAGTGCTTTTTGAACCACTTAAGTAGGACTTCAGTACATCTTTATATGTAATTTCATAATAATAACTTCTATAGTCTTTGAAATACGGTTACTGCAGAATGCACTGACAGGCATTAATAATAAAATCAATTATACTTTAATGTCATTTCGATTAAAACACGTATGTCATGTTTTTCCAATATATTTGTATGATGAAGTTGCATGTAGTTCATTTAAAATATAGTAACTTTAAATGTATTATCAAATGACACACTACAGTTGAAATGATAATCAAGTGCTTTACATGTGCATTAGTATGTTAGTCAGCACATCAGAATAAGTGTACTGTTTTAATACATGACAAAATATTATTTAAACATTATTTAAAATGTATTTTAATGTAAATGTAAGTGCACTTTTTAAAAGTATACTTAAGTGTGTTACGAAAGTCATGAAAGTGACTCTCTTTAAGTCCCTTAAGTGACCTTTTATTTCATTAATAATAAATAACCTGCAAATATTATTTGTATAAATATTGCTTTAAGATCTCAAGTACACTACAAGTGCACTTTCGACACAACCAAGCACACTTTTCACAAGTGTTAGGCCTATTCTACATTACACTACACTAGTAAGAAAATACACTGACATGGAATACTGACAAAACTATTTTAACATGTGAGAAGAAAAAGAAACTGACATATAAAATAACTTGTTTCCACTCAAATAAACAGGCTAGCTGTCGTTATTTAAGCAAGAGTGCTTGTTCCCGAAGTTTTCATTAGTTTTCACTCGAGATCACGAGTATGGTATTGTTTTTATAGAACAGTTCAATAATATATAAGTTTTGATTGAGTTACTTTAGACATGATATTCGCAGTTTCTGTCTGTTTTTGCTCCAACAACGAAAACGCGTCACGTCTATGAACAACACGCGTGAATGAATCAGTGCTTTGAGCGAATCGTTTGAATGAATGAGTCAATGAATCAGTCATAAACACCGTCGCTTGTCGCCGCCTACTGGTGTATTGGTGTAAACTGCAGAAAGAAAGAGCCACAGAAAAAAAAAAAAATCACACAGCCAGAGGAGTATTTTTATTCTGGTTGGATTGTTATTGATGGCATTGAAACCCACTGTGAGTTGAGTCTACTGTGTTGTTCACGTATTTCAAACGAGTTACGATGCAGTCTTAGCTCCCTAGTTTCACAGAAAGATGCTAATGTGTGTTTAGTGGCTGATGTCCATGAAAAGCATCAAGTATTGCTGTGCTGTAAATCACAAGGTCTGATGAGAAACACGCAGGCCTGTCTGTCTCTCCCGTCTCTCTTTCTGTCATTTGGACGAGTGTTCATGGTGTTTAGCAGTCCAGTGAACAGGCAGTGTCATGGTCAGGACGCTGTGATTGAGAATAATTAGCACCGGGTGATAGAATGGGCCCGCAGGACTCGTTCCAGCACAATATATTTAATTGAACTAAATGATACAGGAGAATAAATTAGCCGGCCATATCGAGTCATCCAGGGGAAAAAAAAGAGACAGAGAGAAGAAGCTCGGCAGAGCATTCAGCTGTCAACCGCTCACGACACGAGTGTGTGTGTGTGTGTGTGTGTATGTGTGTACCTGTTTTTCTATTCTGGTGGGGACTTAAACCTGAATACACACAGACTCATGGGGACTCATGTCATGGTGGGGACCTAAATTGAGGTCCCCATGGGTAAACAAGCTAATAAATCACACAGAATGAAGTTTTTTGAAAATCTAAAAATGCAGAAAGTTTCCTGTGAGGGGTAGGTTTAGGTGTAGGGTTGGTGTAGGGCAATAGAATATACGGTCTGTAGAGTATAAAAACCATTACGCCTATGGAGAGTCCCCACAAAGATAGCAAACCAGACATGTGTGTGTGAGTGTGTGTGAGAGTCTGTGCGTGAGTGTGTGAGTGGTGTGTGCGTGAGTGTGTGTGTGTGTGTGTGTGCGTGCGTGCGTGTGTGTGTGTGTGTGTGAGTGTGTGCGTGAGTGTGTGTGTGTGTATAAAAATAAATAAATAAATAAAAGCAGCTAGAGGAGTCTTTTCCCCACAGTCCCCAGTCCAGAGGAAAATACAGTCATAAATAGGGGCAATAATATGATGTTGTTTTCTTCCATATGAAAATACCTTTGATATAGCAAGATACATGCAAAATAACCTCTTCAACACTCAGACGCAGCAGATACTTGTCCCTCATAACCTCATACAGCTCTACAGCTCATGAATTATAGGCCGAGCTGACTGATGACATGCTGTCAAATGTTTAAAATGGCTCGAGAGAAAGTCTGGCAAAAAACAATGTGAGCAGACGATTGGGAAAAATGCATAAAACAAGAAACTCTGTGGATATTCAGAGAGCCTTTCAAGAAGAACGTCAATGAAATGTCAGAGAGAGACAGAGCTAGCGGAAGAGAAAGCCTTTAAAGTGAAAAAAAGACTTGAGGGAAGATGGAAAGTGTGAAGGAAAGGTGAAAAGGTGACTGGAGGCCATAAACGAATCAGGAGAGAAAACTGAGATTAGAGATGCCTGAAATCTTCAGTACCCTTTTGGAAATCTGATCCAGCTCGGCAGGTGCTCCGAGTTTGTCATTTAGTTATTTATTTTTTCCATCTGACATTTGGGAATATCTCCTCAAGTGGTAAATATGTGAATTATTTCACAGCAGATTGCAGCAAAATGACTGGAAATAACTGCTTACTGAAACATTCAAATGGACTTTTAAATATCACTGGGTAATTATTGATGAAGTCAATAGCCATCAATAGAATTAAAGCAATCGTTCAGCCAAAAATGAAAATCTGCTGAAAATGTGCTCACTCTCAGGTCCTCCGAGATTAGAATGAGTTTGTTTCTTCATCAGGTTTGTAGAAATGCAGCATTGCATCAATGTCTCAGCAATGGATGCTCTGAAGTGAATGGGTGCCGTCAGAATGAGAGTCCAAACAGCTAAAAAAAAAAGTCTTAATGCTGGATTAGTTTCAGCTTTTGTCTTCTCCAGATGTTAACTGATGGACTGGAGTGCTGTGGATTACTTGTGGATTATTGTGATGTTTTTATCAGCTGTTTGGACTCTCATTCTGACGGCACCCATTC
>NW_015630418.1:548069-552979 GCF_001515625.1 Sinocyclocheilus rhinocerous | reverse complement strand
TCACTGGAGGAAGCCTTATTATGGATTATGGACTCATAATTTAGTTAAAAACATCTTATTTGTTTCAGCTTTTGTCTTCTCCAGATGTTAACTGATGGACTGGAGTGCTGTGGATTACTTGTGGATTATTGTGATGTTTTTATCAGCTGTTTGGACTCTCATTCTGACGGCTCCCATTCACTGCAGAGCATCCATTGCTGAGACACTGAGGCAATGCTACATTTCTCCAAACCTGATGAAGAAACACACTCATCCTGATCTTGTGTGGCCTGAGTGTGAAGTAAATTGTCAGCTAATTTTAATTTCTGGGTGAACTGTTCCTGTAGGGTCTGCTGTGTATCCTTTATAAACTTATTGGTGACAGGCATTTATTGAACTTTACTGAGTAAAACATAAAATCCCAGAGATATTTTGATCTGACGAGCTTTGGTAAAGGACAGGTTGATTCATCAGTCTCAAGCTTGTGTGAATGTAAGAGACTGTTTGCTGCAGCGAACAAACATATTCTCACATTCAGAAAGTAAATAAGAGCAATTTTAGGTGATTTAGTAATGGTTAGTAATGGCTTAATGGCATCAGGGGCTGCTGGAAAAAGATAAAGATGTTTCTGAGCAGTGCATTTGTTCTTCAACTTTCTCTAAAGGTGTGTGTGTGTGTGTGAGAGAGAGAGTGCGTGTGTGTGTGTGTGTGTGTGTGTGAGAGAGAGAGAGAGAGTGTGTGTGTGTGTGTGTGTGTGTGTGTGTGTGAGTGACTAGAATTTATTATTAATTTCCTTCAAAGTCTCAGGTGTGCTTTGTTTGAGTAAATAAGCATTGTATCTCATTGTATTACCCTATGAAATATAAAGCAAATACATCCTCTGAGCGCTCACATACAGGCCTGTATATATATAAAGGTCATCTGACTCATGTTGTCATTTTTATTTGTGGTGCAGAGATGCCAAACATCTCAATTCTAATACTCTTATCAAAATTCAAAATGCATTTTTACAATGCACATCAAAACCTCAAAGCAACTTGTTGATAAACTAAGCATTTTATAAGACATGATTTTGTTGATGTAATTATGTCACAGGCACGCGCTGGTGGGAAGTGAAGACGCGTAATAAATCAGCTGCTGTCAATCATGTTAATTAGCGTCGCGCAAACGCGGGATTTCGCTTGTAAACTTCAGATCACATTTTATTTGGTTTGTGTCATATTTTCTCGGTGGAAAAAACAATGTCCCCTCCAGTTACGCGAGTAAGCAGTGTTTATTCAGTGATAGGAGAGTTATTGTACATGCAGGTGGCTCATCTGTGTTGCACTTGTTGGCGCAGGCGAGCTCCAGACTGGCGTTGGCTCGGCGGAAGGCGGCGGAGCCGGAGCCGTATTCACTGCGCTCCAGAGCGCCGTTAGGAAACGCGTCCAATGTGATCGGTGTTCACCGAGCTGCAGATGAGCCGAGGGTAACCTGAGCTGTCCTGATGACTGACAAACTCTTTCTTTCTGCTGCGATGTGTGAACAGTGCTGGGGAATGGTACTTTGGAAATGCGATAGGCTATGGATTACAAGATACCCTACTTAAAATGTAATAAGCAGTGTAACCAGTGTTTGGGGTAACGCATTACAAGTAACGTAATCGGATTACTTTTACGTAACTAGTAAAGTAACTCATTACTTTTTCATTTAGAAGGAAATATGAGTTACTTTTTCAAATAAGTAACGGCAGTTTCTTTGTTTCCCGCATATTGACTGACAGCTCTGGTGTTGCCATGTTGAGAGAAATCGGGAGTAAGTGCAGAGGCACGTGACCCCTCAGATTTTTGAGCCAAGTGGATTTTGAATGCAACTTCCAAAAGACAAAAAATAGCCGAATGATATTTTTTTATAACACCAGTGTGATTAGAACGTTCAGTGCAGCACATCATCAGCTGCTAAATTCAAATCTGCATTGCTGAGCCATTATAACCAATCACACACTATTCTGTTGAGCTTATGAATGCAATGACCAATCAGAGGCGTTCAGATGAGTCATCGCTGAAACGTGTTTTGTTCAGTGCGCCTGAATTCTCTGACTGAATTCTGCTCTCTGGCGAATTCTCTCATCAGAAACTACAAACTGCAGAAACCTTCATCACTTGAATGAAGATTACAAAATAATGTAATTTTAATAACAGTTGTAATTTTAAAGCACAGCCACCACAAAATCAGGCTTTAGCACGTGTTTTTACTTTGAGATTGTTCTGAGGTTAAATGCAGATTTAAAATCATAAGATATAGTCTAATAGTTATGAGACTGTTTTTGAAATCAAATCCTTGCACAGCTGTGACAAGAAACATTGGCATCTAACAATGCTTTGGAAACAAAAGTTAATCTTTAAAAAAATAAAGGATTTACATCTACCCAAATAGGAATGTAAAACCGTTATCAAATAAACATGTCCTATTCTGTGTGTAAACTCCTGAAACAGATTTTAGAGCAGTCAATGCAATTAACTGTAATTACAAGTTTTTTCTCAGTAAGTGTAACAGATTGCAGTTACATTTAATTAAATGATGCAATTCTGTTACATGTAGCTAGTTACTCCCCAACACTGGCTGTGAATAACATTTTCTTCATTAGAGACACAAAGCTGCACGCGTAAAGGACAGTGCGAAAACCAAGCATGCAACAGCCAAACCTCCTTCAACAGAGAACCGGAGCATCTCTGAGGTGTGTGACACGGTCAAGGTGAGAAATATTCCATATGAGCTAGACATATACATACATTGAGGCATTATTGTGTTTTTGTATGCTATTACTTTCTCTATTAAATTCATTATTGCAAGGTCCTCGTGTGTGTCTGTCGTGTTTTTTATTATGTTGTTCCCAGCAGCCTGTTCCACACACTGATGTCTGTCAGGACTCCGAGCATCTTCAGAAACGGGCTGATGCTCCTCAGGCTTTCTCCTGCCTGTTGCTCAACATCCCAGATGTGGATTCTGCAGACGCTGGTGATGCTCAGATGTGCAGTGAATATGTGCGCGACATCTACGCTTATTTACAACAGCTCGAGGTGAAGAGACCACAAAGAGTAAAAGTTTTTCCCGTGCCGTTACAATGAATTGGGGTTGAAGATTGAGAAACTTGGTAAAGCAGCACAATTGTCATGCATGCAGTCCAGATGACTTGTACTACTTTGCATTAAAGGAATAGTTCACCCAAACATGAAAACGTGCTCACCTTCAGTCCATCCAGGATTAGGATGAGTTATAGATGAGATGTAGATCAGCAATGGATGCTCTGCAGTGAATGGGTGCCGTCAGAATGAGTCCAAACAGCTGATAAAAACATCACAATAATCCACAAGTAATCCACAGCACTCCAGTCCATCAGTTAACATCTGGAGAAGACAAAAGCTGAAACAAATCCAGCATTAAGACGCTTTTAACAACAAAAAAAAAAGGTCTGGGTGTAAATCAGGAGAGAAATCTGCACAGATCAAGCAGCGTTTACAAGCCAAAACAGCTCTAAACAAATATGTGGCTGGATTTTGATGTGGATTTTTCACTGGAGGAAGTGTTATTATGAATTTTAGACTGAAGCAACAGATTAAAGTTAAAAATGTCTTAAAGATGAATTTGTTTCTTTGGTCTTCTCAAGATGTTAATGGAGTCATTCTGACGGCACCCATTCACTGCAGAGGATCCACTGGTGAGCAAGTGATGCAATGACGCATTTCTCCAAATCTGATGAAGAAACAAACTTGAATTAAGTTTTCAGCAAATTTACTGTTCCTTTAAATCATTGACATCTTTAGCTTCGAGAGATTTTAATGGCTCAAGTTTAATGCACTGATGCATGAAATGCGCCGCTTGTGCATCATGCAGCTGTTTGTCATCTTGACTAATTGAGCGTCATGATTGTGTCTTTACAAGGTTCCCGTGATTAATGCATCACCGTGTATGAAGGTTGATGTTTGTGTTTACTAGTCTTGCTTGAATGCATGCTTCTCTAGGTTGCGATGGCCATCAGGCCGCGTTATCTGGAAGGTCAGGAGGTGAGCGGTGATATGCGAGCGGTCACCATCGACTGGCTCATGCAGGTGCAGCGAGAGTTCAAACTGCGGCAGGAGACCCTCCTCATGACCGTCAGCATCATCGGCAGCTTCCTTCAGGTTTGCGATGCTCAATTCTCCTCTTAAATGTGTCAGTAATGGTGATGACTTCTCATATTGCTCTTCAGAGCCCTGAATGAGCGCTGCTCAGTGTGTCAGTCCACTAATGAGGTCTGATATTTGTAGATTTGCTTGCACTCTAATGCATTCAGTCACGTCTGAATGTTTTTAAAGAATAACCCGGTGACCAAGAAGTATTTGCAGCTGGTGCGTGTGACTGCAATGCTGTTGGCATCAAAGTACGAGGAGATTTACCCGCCCACAGTGGGAGACTTTGTGTTCGTGTCAGATGGCGCATACAGCTGTGGAGACATTCGGAGAATGGAGAGAATCATCTTAAAGCGCTTAAACTACAGCCTCGGCCGACCTTTTCCTACTCTCTTCCTACAGAGGGCCTGTAAGGTTGGACAGGTGATTTATACACTACTGCTCAAAGGTTTGGGGTTAGTAAGACGTTCTTAATGTCTCTTCTGCTCTCAAAACCTGAATTTATTTGGTCAAAATTACGGTAATATTGTGAAAAATTATTAGTGTAAAACAGCTGTTTTCTATGTGAATATCTGTTAAACTGTAATTTATTTCTGTGAGCAAAGCTGTGTTTTCAGCATCATTACTCCAGTCTTCAGTGTCACATGATCTTCAGAAATCATTCTAATCATTAATAAATAATTAATGACCCTAAAAGCAATATTTCACCCAAAAATGAAAATTTGCTGTTAATTTCCTCACCCTCAGGCCATCAAAGATGTGGATGACTTTTTTTTTTTTTTT
>NW_015630418.1:533250-547986 GCF_001515625.1 Sinocyclocheilus rhinocerous | reverse complement strand
TTGTTTTTTTTTTTTTTTTTTTTTTCAGTAGAACCATAAAGAAGATTTTTTAGCTCAAACTGTGGTCCTTGGTGGTACTTTAAGAGTCAAAAAAGCATATCAGGCAACACAAAATTAACACCTATGGCTCCTGATGATATATATAGAGGTCTTATGAAGCAAAACAATCAGTCTGTGCAGTAAACTGAACATTATTTACAACATTATTACCTGTAATCCTCTGGCAAACAGGGAAATCTGATTATTTTCCATGAACTGGTTCTTTCAGACAGTTTGTTTCAATGAACTGCCTAATATTTTTCTGTAAGCAGTGATGCATTTTATTTTTCAGGATTCACAGATGAATAGAAAGTTCAAAAGAACAGCATTTATTTGAAATAGAAATCTACTGTAACATTATAAAAGTCTTTACTGTCACTTTTGATCAATTTAATGCGTCCTTGCTGAAGAGTATTTTTCTAAAATCTTACTGACTCTAAACTGTAGTGAATGTTTTTATTATTTGATTGATTTTATTTTGTGTTAAAGATTGATTAATATCGGAATGATCATGTTTGAGATGCACAAGTAAACAGATCCTCCTCTGTGGCAGAGATCTTTTGCTCACTCACTTTAAAAGAAAAAAGTCCGCAATTAAAAAAAAGAAAACGACACATTTCCAATCATGTCACTTTTTTTATTTTATTTTATTTTTTTGTTTTGGCTAGAATTTCTGATTTCCAGGAAAATAGTATTTATTTATTTAGACTGGATCAAAACCTTCACTCTTGTTCTGCTCTCTTTGGCATGAAAAGCCACACACTGATTGGTTCTCCTGCAGGCCGGTGCGAGGGAGCGTGAGCTGGCGTCGTTCCTGATGGAAGTGTCCGCTCTGGACTATGATCTGGTCCACGTTCCTCCGTCTCTCACTGCTGCGGCTGCATTTGCAGCGTCTCGGAGGATTCTTGGCTCTGGCCTGTGGGTGAGGCCTTCTCTTGCCCTCATCCTTCAGCTGTGTATTTGTCATTAACGTGGTGCTCGGTGTGAGAGTGGTTGATCTGCATGTGTAAAACGCTCTGCAAAGCACACGTCTGTTTGAGTATTAAACCGGCGTTTAGGGAAGCCTGTGAAATATTGAAAGTAATCCACTGGCAGTGAAACCATGTGAACGTTTCATCTTGAATCATGACTGTTTGGCAGAGCGCGAGTCTGCAGCATTACACCGGCTACAGCGAGGAGACTTTAGCTCCGGTGATGCAGGCCGTCGTACGGACGCTGGAGAAGGTTTCTGACCAATGCAAGGTGAGACCAATCTCATGGAGATGATGAACGCTTAAACATGTGGTATGCATTTCTCTTCTCATGGCTCTTTGATGCATTGCTTTTGTTGTTCTGATGTAAGTTGCTTTGGAAGCATCTGCTAAATGCATGAGTGCTTTCCTCCTCAGTTGCAGGAGATTAAGAGCAGGTACGTGAAGGTTTCTTCAAGCATCTGCAAGGTCGACGGATTCCCCAGTGATCTTTGGCGCAAAGATCGGTTTTAGTTTTGAGGCACTTGAAAAGTTTTTAGGCACTTAAATTGATTTGTATCCGGTTTTAATTATGCCTTTTAATCCCATGATTTTGTTGCATAAAATGTATTATATCAAGCTAAAGTTTCTATACTATGCTGTACGAATGAAAGCCAGAGAATGAACTGATGTATTTACGTAAATGTAAGTCTGCATTTGATACCGAGACCGTCAATAAATGAGTATTCATTTGATTACAAAACCCATGCAATTGTATTTTCTTCAAACCAATTTTAGTCTAAAACTAGTGCAAATAAACGACTGAATTGGGGTCCAGGGTCTTTCATTTGTGGACTATTTACTGTGACGGCGAATCAAACTGAGCAAATTAAATGTGTGACTCTCTCGGGATCGTTGAACTGCAGGACACTGGTGTTAAAGAGAACTATTACTTCATAAAGCGCCACAACAGTGTGTCCCTGGCTCCTGTAACTAATGTGTGTCTGTGTCTTAGTTCGCACACACATACAGCAAAGAGTGTTTACTGCATGCCGGGGTTTAATTAGGAAATGCAGCAGGATTTGTAAATGTTTTCATTTCTCATCTTAAATGACATTGCTTTTCACGTTTCTGAAGCAAGGACTTTGAATGTATTCGAACAGACTGATGCGCACACATTTGGATTGGGTTTGTTTTTGTAAAAGCATTGGGATTTTGTCATGCAAAAGGATGTTTCCGCTGCTGTCCAGGTGTTCATTTGCACATCTGACAGACTGCTGGCACACAATGAGAATCTCTTACAGGTGTTTAAGTGTCTACTGACCTGAAGAATGAACTCTGGAATGTTTTATTCACCAACACTCTTCAAGATTCAAGGCTTTTATCTTGTTAGGCCACATTAGAATATTTTAATCTTTTCTGCCTCTTTCATTGCAAATGCCTGTAACGCTGATTTTTAACTCGTGTTCTGGTCACTTTGACCTGGAGGGGGTTTTCTGCTTCCAGAAAATGCTAGTTGATGTTCGCATTTGAGTAAACCTACTGACTTTGCTCACACAGTGTATCAAAACTTCCCGATAATTTTTGTACCTTTTTGCCTTTTTATTTGACCCCACTTTGTTACACTTGAGGCATTTCCAGACAAAAAAGACCGGCCTACAAAAAATAGCCTGAAAATCTCCTGTTATGCTTTATCTTTTAATCTTGGATTTGGTCTCTTTATCAGCGTGTTTTCTTTCAATTAGCACAGGTTTTGATTGATCGTAGGCCTCATTGATCTGAGCATTTGCAGCAGTTTTTGAGTGAATATTGATATAATTATCCACAATTTTTTTTCCCACTCAAAAGCTGAAATGCATGAGCTCAGATCAATGAGACCCACGATCAATCAAAACCTGTGCTAACTGAAAGACAATTTGATAAAGAGATTAAATCCAATATTTGCTGATAATATAGCATAATGAGAGATTAACAAGCAATTCCTAAAAAACAAACAAAAAAACTGGTCATTTTTGACCGGGACTGTTTAAGAACCTGTAATGCAACATGCAGAATGAATTGTTGAACACTGGTTGCTGTAGTGCAAAGAACTTTAGGTCAAAAATAGGGTGAAGTCAGCAAAATGAAATGAATGCAGACAGCCAAGTCATCAAATAGGCTGTGAGAAATGCGCAATAATAGCACCACAAGTACAACACCAGAAATCAGTGCGCGTTTCCATTTTTAAGAAAAACAGTGTTTTTGACTTTTTTTTTTTTTACTGGCAAAACACCAGCCACAGCACTATCCCGAGCATCTGTTTGTCACTGCAAAGTTTTCTGATGCACTAGTTAACCCTCTGTGGTGCAGAGTTGCCATATGGCAACAATTAATTTCTACTCATTTCCTTGTTATTCTGGGAAAAAATGATATCCAGCTGAAGAGCAATCAACCATAACTTCAGGCGAGCAGGCTCAGAAGTTGGGAATACGTGGAAAGTCACCACTCCCGAATGAGTTCGCGTGAGGGAAAGTAATCTTTTAGTTTTAAGTCGGTTTGAACAATCCGGATAAGCGCAAGTAAGCACCATTTTGATTAGCTGTCGTACCTACAATGACTGACGTATACGTGCGAGAGATCACTTCCGGCGCTTGCGTAAACTACGCCAGAGCGCGTACACACCTCACGCACCGGATGCCGTGCGCGCGCCCAAAGACAGTTGGACATAGTGGTGTATTAGAGGTAAAATATGATATAAATACTGTTCGGTTTCTGGCACAAACCGATCGTTTCGTGTCTTAGGACATCAATGTGTCGTCACGAGCCGCAGGATTTAATTTGGATTTGTCTGTGCATGTTTTTTTTTACACTCAGATTTTGTTACTATTGCCATGCATTATACGACTGATAGACTGCAATTAAAAATCATCATATGTGTTCTACTGAAGAAACAAAGTCACCTACATCTTGGATGCCCTGGGGGTAAGCAGATAAACATCACATTTTCATTTTTGGGTGAACTATCCCTTTAAGGTAGTCAATGATGTGCTGTTTTTAAGCCACATTATATTTAAATGTCAGTCCAAACTCTTTTTCTCCACTGTCATCCTCACACAGAACACCTGTTGAAGTGCAGAAATTGCTCTGTTAACCTAATTTCTAAACATCTTCTCAAAGGAGATTTTTTTTATTCACAATTTAACTTTATCTAACATAGTTTTACTGTAAATTAAAAAAATAAAAATAATAAATGTTTCCATATGGCAAAGCTGGACCACAGTAGAATTGCAGCAATGTATTTTCCCATTGGGATTTTTTTTTTTTTGTACAGTTAGTAGCGTCAATAATATGATTGCAGTTATTTATTTATATGAAGTGTTTATTGTAGTATAGTTGTATTTATATATAACAAATATTTCTTTAAAAAAAAAATGAATACAGCAATATTTTACAGAAAGGCCGATAAGAAGAGTGCAGAGTTAGCTCGTCTATGTGATAAGTGTGAGGAAGAGTTAGCCTTAAGATGATAGGGATCTACTTATTTTCGCGCACAATTCAATACGTTTCTGAAAAAATCCTTGCTTTCTCGTGTGTTTCCAGTGTCAGAGTGCACCGACAGGTGGCAGTGAGTATCTCAGGTAGAAATTCCCAATATATCCCAGCAGCGGCTCAGGCGGTTCAGCTGTCACACACACACACACACACACGCGCAGAGAGCGCAGAGTTTCTCCAAACAGAAAGTGCTAGAGTCGGTGAACGGGAGCCACAGCAGCACTCGGATTAATCTCGTATCGGAGTCGTGAGCGATGCGCTGGCAGCATGGCCAGATGGTTCAAGGAGCACCTGGGTTTCAAAACCACCAAAGCCCCGCCACCAGCGCCTCCGACACCGGACTACCGACACTTCCACACCGCCGTCTCCAGCCTCCAGACGCCGCCGGGCACCGGGTTACTGTCCGCGCAGCCCGACATCCTCACCGCCTACAAACTCCAGAAGGAGCTGGACTTCGAGGATCCGTACACGCCGGGCGGAACCGTGCCCTTCTCCACCGGACTGAGTTCCGCGGCGGAGGTCAAGTACGTGTCTCCGAAGCACCGGCTGATCAAGGTGGAGGCGGTCAGACCCCCCTGCTCCCCGCCCGCTGACCCCGAGAACGGCTCGCAGGAGAAGGTAAGAGCGCTCACCTCCGCAGGTAAACGCTAGCCGAGGGCACCAGATTGGGTCACACTTTACAATAAGGTGCCATTTGTTAACATGAGTTAATGTATACATGAACAAACTATGATCAATACATTTATTACACTATTTATTCATCTTTGTTAACGTTAGTTAATACACATACAGTCGTTAGTTCATGTTAGTTCATAGTGCATTAACTAATGTTAACAAACACAACTTGAGATTTTAATAATGCATTAGTAAATGCTGAAATTAACATGTTTTATTAGATTGTGCTGGGTTTAACGCATTGAGAATTGTTTTTTTTTATTCAGTTGACTCTTTTGAAGAGATTTTTAACAGAGTTGAGCCAAATACAGTTTTGGAGTTTTTAGCAAAAATAAATGATAAAAACATGATATAATTCAGCCATACTATTTCTGGAAGCTGGAATGGCGTTAAACACAAACAAACAAACAAACAACGGGACACAGGAGCATCACTCCATCTACTTACATATGCCTTATATGCTATTCATATAACATCTTAAAACATATTTAGATTTTTACTAACTTGTTTTCAATTCGTTTTGTTTAGAAATGTATTTTTAATAAATCGGATTTATATTTATTTTTAATTATTTTTTGTTCATTTTATGTAGTGTTTTAGTAAAACCTTTTTTTAATTAAATGTTTTGTTTTATTAATGTTTTATTAATTTGTGACCCTGGCCCACAAAACCAATTTTCAATAAATAAGCTCTCCATTGATGTATGGTTTGTTAGGATAGGACAATATTTGAAAATCTGGAATCTGAGGGTGCAAAAAAATCTAAATATTGAGAAAATCATCTTTAAAGTTGTTCAAATGAAGTTCTTAGCAATGCAAGGAAGATATTTTACATTAACCTAATGAATCAAAAACACAAATGTCATGAATGCACACAGCCGAGTCATCAAATATGGGAAATGCGCAATAATAGCACACCAGAAATCAGTGCGTTTCAATTTTTAAGAAAAACAGGGTTTTTGAATTCATTAGATGAAGTGATTCATTAGATCAAAAATTAAGTTTTGATATATTTACGGTAGTAAGTTTACAAAATATCTTCATGGAACATGATCTTTACTTAATATCCTAATGATTTTTGGCATAAAAGAAAAATTTATAATTTTGACCCATACAATGTATTGTTGGCTATTGCTACAAATATACCCCAGCGACTTAACACTGCTTTTGTGCTGCAGGGTCACATTTAGTACAAGTTAAAAATAAAAATTTAAGAATACATTTTTTTTCATATTTATATTTAAACATTTACCGGTATTGTCATCACAGTGTGAAAATATTTGACAATAACATGGTTCACACATTCTGGCATACTTTGTGAGGGTAAAGGCCATGCTTTAGCAGAGAAGGTCTGCGTCAAACCGGTCAAACGAGTTGTTTTATGTGTCCACAGCGGTTATGAGCTGTTACCGACATCCAGAAACACAGTCCCTGGGTCTGAGTTTGGGTTTGACTGCTGTTAACATCCATAAACATCTGCAGAACTTTTATATGGCTTTTGGCTATTCTTGATATTTTAGGAATTATAGAGTCATTATAGTGCCCATCTATGTTATATTGCTTTCCATATTTTCTGGGTGAGAATGGTTTTTAGACATTCGTTACCATTGCTCCAGAAGGTGGCTGTGCTTTAGATTCGTCCCAGATGCGAATCAAACCACGCAGGATGAAAATGACCTCGCAGAGGTCAACAGTAATGGTGACCTTTGACCTCCAGTGGAAGTCAGTCATTTGCCCCCTAGAGTCTTAATGACTGTTTTTAACCTGATAAAGTGATACATTTTATGGTGTGATCAGTGGAAATCTGAATGCGTGCACATCTTCCTCCGCGCTTCATTCCTGCCACACCTTACGCTCTCAGGTGAGTGATATGATGCAAGCGCAGAATGCACGCTTCAGACAGTGATGTTATGCAGTGCACACATGTTTATCTTCAGTCAGGTGCATACTACAGCTTGCTGTCGCTGTCATTCTCGTTCTTGCGGAGCTGATCAACGTTTCAAGCCTTCTTGGGCTGCCTGTCAAACACAGACAACAAGCAACGGACTCATCAATCCTGGTAAATACTGCAGCTTCTGCGCGGTCTAATTAAAAGCTGCAGTCGCTCAGAGAGTGTTGTTTGTGCTGGCCAGCTCTCTTATCAAATGCTGTTTGTCCCGGTTTCTGAATTACAAGGTTGTTGAAGGAAGAGATACACTCTTAAAAAGGTTCTTCACAGTGATGCCATAGAAGAACCATTTGTGCTTCCACAAAGAACCTTCTTTCGCCACAAATAACTTTTTGTGAAACAGAAAGTTTCTTTCAGATGTTAAAGGTTCTTTATGGAACTATTTAGACAAAAAAAGGTTCTTCTATGGCATCGTGAAGCACCTTTATTTTTAAGAGTGTACTGCATATATTACAGCTGCTGGTAAATGTCGTAACTCACCATGTGCTTCCACTGATGGCCATTTTAAAGTAGCTGCGTGTTTAATGTACAGTATATGCTAAAGAAGTGTCTTCTGCTCACCAAGGCTGCATTTATTGAATCAAAAATACAGTAAAAATGTGAAATATTTTAATAATTTAAAACAGCTGTTTTCTATGTGAATATCTGTTAAACTGTAATGTATTTCTGTGATGCGCAGCTGTATTTTCAGCATCATTACTCCAGTCTTCAGTGTCACATGATCTTCAGAAATCATTCTAATATTCAGTTAAATGTATGACCCTAAAAATGAAAGGGATACTTCACCCAAAAATGAATGAATGATGCTGTTAATTTACTCACGCTCAGGCCATCAAAGATTTTTTAGCTGAAACCGTGCTCCTTGGTGATTCATAAAATGCAAGTCATTGGCTTCCGGCACTTTTTTAGAGTCAAAAAAAATATCAGGCAACACACAATTAATATGCGTGTCCCCTGATGATATAATGAGGTCTTATGAAACTAAATGAACATTATTTACAGTATTGTTACTGTAATCCAGAGCCTGATGGGGGAATCTGATTCTTCTCCATGAACTGGTTCTTTTAGACGGTTCGTTTCAAACCGACTCACTAGTTTATGTAATCACACAATGACATAACATACGCAATTATATTATTAAAGCACCCAATAATGATGTGAAACGTGGATGTTTTACAGTCTGAAGCATATAAAGTAAAGAAACTAGTCTTTAGTTTTGATTGAGTAACTTGTAGATCTGTGCTGCTCGAGCCGCGAACTGATTCAGACGCTTCAGTCCGATTTGGTGAACTGATTCATCTAGAATGATTCGTTCATGAAGCAGACACCGTTCGCCTGAGGCTCTGGATTACAGGTAATAATGCTGTAAATAATGTTCAGTTTCTTGCACAGACCGATCGTTTCGCTTCGTAAGACCTCCATATATCATCAGGAGCCACAGAGATTCACACTCTAAAACAAATCTGTTTCTCACCAGAGATATAACCTCGGAATTTAAAGAAAAAAGTCAGAATTTTTAAATATAAACTCAAAATTACCTTTTTTATTCTTTTATTCCATGGCTTGCATAGACTGCTATGTTTAAACTGGCATTTTCTGCCACCAGATAGGCTCCGCCCACAAAAACGTCATCACTGTTTGCAAACACTGAAATTGGTCTATTTAGTGTTCGCAGGCATCATAGATTGGTTATCTGCGTGGGAACGTCATCATTATGCTCCGTCCGTCGCGGTGCTTCTGCTTTATCGACCGCTGAGGCTGAGACACACGTAACCTGCTAGTGCTTTGAAAAGGCCAACTAATGTCTTAATTACTTGACAAGTGGATGATAATTATGTAAATGCTTTCCTAATGCTCGGAATGCCAATATCTTTTGCTCTATCTTGATTTTAAAACCACTGCAGCGTTCAGTCATTGCTTTAGTTTGTTCAGTATTGCAGGGGATTCTCAGGACAGGAAGAATTGACTGAAATATTTAGTCAGATTTAATCTATATAATTCACATTTCCAATGCATTCGGTTCCTTTTTAAGAGTACGTTTTGCAAACCCTTCACATTCATGTTTGTACAAATGGCTTGGAGGCGATGCTTCCTACTTTTGAATTTGAGCGAATATTAGAAGTGCTGTTAGCACTAACCTAGAATTCAGTATTTACCAGCTTTAGAGTGGCTCATCCAATCAGATTTTAGGGCTTGAGCTATCCTTTTTATCATTATTTTTTATCATGGTTACATTGTACAGACTTTGCTGCATTTAATTTAGTGTTGTCAAAAGTGTCAGTACTTTGGTACCAAGTCATAAATGTGAGGATCTAACTGTGTCTGTTTAGCGTGTGAACGTACTATCCAATCAGAGGCATTTAAAGGGACAGTTCACCCAAAAATGCTCATTCTGTCGTCGTCTGCTCACCCTCATGTTGTTCCAAACCTGTGTGAGTTTCATTCAGCTGTTGAACACAAGAAGAAGATATTTTGAAGAATGTTGGAAACCAAGCAGTTGCTGGCAGCCATTGACTTCCATAGTATTTTTGGACTATCTTGGTCACCGATATTCTTCAAAATATCTTGATATTTTAAAACCGTGTTTATGTATAAATATTTAAAGTCTACATCGTTTTAAAGTATCATTTACTTATTACCATTATTAATAAACTCATTTAAGTTTTTTAAACAGTTAAACTAGTTAAATGGATTAAACATTCTTTTCTGGTTTCTTTTTTTCTACTGAAACTGTTTTAAGCATGAAATTTTACTGCATTGATACTGACTACTGAAATATTGGTATTGTGGCAACACAGATTTATTATAATTAAAACCTAAGCAGTGAAATATGGTAAGCTGACACGTTCGCTTATGATTTATTTGTTGTTATTGTGTTTTTGTTGTTGCGATCAGACCTTCTCGGCTGAGAGCGTTTGTAGATGATCAATTATTGTTTCAAAGTAGTGCTAATTAACAACACCCTCCCAGCACACACACACACACACACACACACACACACACACCTCACTCACTCACTCACTCACACACACACACACGCACACACACACACACACACACAGATAACTGTGTTAAATGACTCAGGTTTAATAGCTGAAGGACTCGTGATTGAAGATTCAAACCGGTTTAGTGCACTTTGCACATGGATAAAAACTGTATTTTAAAGGCATAGTTCAACCAAAAAAGAAAATTGTTATTGTTTACTCACCCTCAAGTTTCACCCTTCAGGAGATTTGGAAGAATGTGTTTAACCAAATTGTTGCCGGTAGCCATTGACTTAAATAGTGTTTTTTTTCCCCTTATATAATGAAAGTGATTTTTTGGGTGAACTATCGCTTTAGAAATAGTTAAATTCATTTGAACTAATATCATTCATATTGTCAGCGAACTAGTTAATTATTTGAGCTGAAGTACAGCAGAGAATCAATAGTTTTCTCTTCATTGCTTTGAACGTGTTGAGTACAGTTGAGTTGAGTTGGATGCATCTCTATGGTAACCGTGTGTGTGTGTGGTGTTTAGCGTGTGCAGATATGTGAGCGATTCTTAATTGAATGTCTGAAGAAGGCGCTTGACCTCCGCTGAAAGACAGGAGTGTTGCAGGCATGCGTGTCTCTATTGAGTCTGCCGTCGCTCGCACGCTTTCATTAAACTCCACAGCATCAGGAGACTTATACGAGTGATCAGTGATGACTGCTTTCAGTGTAATTCTGGCTTTGAAGGATCAATGTCAGGTTAAAACTCACATCTTTGACATGATCATCTCCTTCTCATTTCTGAAATTATTATGTTTACGTCACACTCAAGTATTTTGTAGTAGGGTTATTATTGCTAATACTGAAATCGAACCATTAACAAGACATTAACAAGTTTTTAATCAAAACAGTGTTACCTAAAATAAAATAAAAAGAAACCACATAATACAACACCACACGACACCAACACAATACCAACACAACACGACACCAACACAACACGACACCACAACACAACACAACACGACACCAACACGAACACAACACCAACACAACACTATACCAACACGACACCAACACGAACACAACACCAACACAACACAATACCAACACAACACAACACGACACCAACACGAACACAACACCAACACAACACAATACCAACACAACACAACACGACACCAACACAACACCAACACCAACACAACACGACACCAACACGACACCAACACGACACCAACACGACACCAACACGACACCAACACGACACCAACACGACACCAACACGACACCAACACGACACCAACACGACACCAACACGACACCAACACGACACCAACACGACACCAACACGACACCAACACGACACCAACACGACACCAACACGACACCAACACGACACCAACACGACACCAACACGACACCAACACGACACCAACACGACACCAACACGACACCAACACGACACCAACACGACACCAACACGACACCAACACGACACCAACACGACACCAACACGACACCAACACGACACCAACACGACACCAACACGACACCAACACGACACCAACACGACACCAACACGACACCAACACGACACCAACACGACACCAACACGACACCAACACGACACCAACACGACACCAACACGACACCAACACGACACCAACACGACACCAACACGACACCAACACGACACCAACACGACACCAACACGACACCAACACGACACCAACACGACACCAACACGACACCAACACGACACCAACACGACACCAACACGACACCAACACGACACCAACACGACACCAACACGACACCAACACGACACCAACACGACACCAACACGACACCAACACGACACCAACACGACACCAACACGACACCAACACGACACCAACACGACACCAACACGACACCAACACGACACCAACACGACACCAACACGACACCAACACGACACCAACACGACACCAACACGACACCAACACGACACCAACACGACACCAACACGACACCAACACGACACCAACACGACACCAACACGACACCAACACGACACCAACACGACACCAACACGACACCAACACGACACCAACACGACACCAACACGACACCAACACGACACCAACACGACACCAACACGACACCAACACGACACCAACACGACACCAACACGACACCAACACGACACCAACACGACACCAACACGACACCAACACGACACCAACACGACACCAACACGACACCAACACGACACCAACACGACACCAACACGACACCAACACGACACCAACACGACACCAACACGACACCAACACGACACCAACACGACACCAACACGACACCAACACGACACCAACACGACACCAACACGACACCAACACGACACCAACACGACACCAACACGACACCAACACGACACCAACACGACACCAACACGACACCAACACGACACCAACACGACACCAACACGACACCAACACGACACCAACACGACACCAACACGACACCAACACGACACCAACACGACACCAACACGACACCAACACGACACCAACACGACACCAACACGACACCAACACGACACCAACACGACACCAACACGACACCAACACGACACCAACACGACACCAACACGACACCAACACGACACCAACACGACACCAACACGACACCAACACGACACCAACACGACACCAACACGACACCAACACGACACCAACACGACACCAACACGACACCAACACGACACCAACACGACACCAACACGACACCAACACGACACCAACACGACACCAACACGACACCAACACGACACCAACACGACACCAACACGACACCAACACGACACCAACACGACACCAACACGACACCAACACGACACCAACACGACACCAACACGACACCAACACGACACCAACACGACACCAACACGACACCAACACAACACGAACACAACACCAACACAACACAATACCAACACAACACAACACGAACACAACACGACACCAACACAACACGAACACGACACCAACACCAACACCAACACAACACGACACCGACACCAACACAACGTAACACCAACATAACACAACAACAACATAACACCAACATAACACAACATAACAACAAAAAACTTTTAATATCAGATAGGCAAGGCAACATTTGTCATTTGAATTTAATTTAAATTGATGTACTATAATAACTAAAACTAAAATAAAAATTATTAAAAACTATATAGACAAAACTACTAAACTACTAACAATTACTAAAATGATAAAACAAAATTACTAAAAAGCTAAAATGAAAATGAAAAGTGTAAAATGTAAAAATAAAAATGTATTGTAATCAAAATAAAAACATATATACAAAACACCTATTAAAAATTACAAAAAAATTGCACAGTTACTGAAAAGTTAACTAGAAATTTTTTTTTTATGAAGTACACTCATTCAGGGATTTGTTTAGTAAGATGTAACCAGAAAAGATTTTAGAATGGTTATCATATGTTAATAAAAAAAAAAAAAAGTATTGTATAGTTTGAAAAAAATCTAACTCTTGTATTATTCCAACTCAGTTTTTGTCTCGGAGATAGCCTTAGATGCCAACATGGCAATAAAATTAAATAGCTATTACTACTAAAAAGTTAACTAAAATAAAAATGTGATGTGTAAAAATGAAAATGATTAAAAAAATTCATAAGTGTGATACTATAATGCTGCTTTGTAGTCAGTAAGAACAGAAACTATCCAGCCGGCTTACTGACACTAATGCACTTTTCTGCATGCAAGCAATGCCGGAGTTTGTGGTGGGAAAAACATATTGTGAAATGTGTTGTGGTGATTGACTCTGCATTAATTACAGCTTTGCAATCCTTAATTGAGATTGTCCTGAGTCAGGACCACAATCCTGTTTCCCCAGACCACGTGTTGCTCCATCGCACCGAGTCATGAAAAATGTTTGTTTAAATGGACAGGGCAAACAGAAACAGTTGGCATCCTGAGGTGCTCTACCATGGACGGCACAAAATAGAAATAAAATAAGTCTTTCTAGTCGTGCTACTAGAACAAATGACTTGGATCGCCTGAGACTGCATGAATGTTTCTTAGCCCGTGCAATTAACCTCTTCATTCCTCTGGGCCTGTGCTGCTTGGCTTTCTTCCTCTCGATCTGAATGTCTCTCCTTCAGGAATATTGCAGCGAGGTGAGAGGTTTGCAGGTTCTTGTGGGAGAAATAAAACGCTCTCTGATCTCGCCACTTAACCTGTGGAAATGGCACAATGTCGTTGTCTTATTTGAGTTTGGGTGCAAATCTGAGGGTGCAAAAAAATATTGAGAAAATCATCTTTAAAGCAGCTTAGTTACCAACAGTCTTCAAAATACCTTCTTTTATGTTGTGCAAAAGAAAGTGAGTCATTTAGGTTTGAAACAACATGAGGGTGAGTAAATGATATAATTTATTTATTTATTTATGAACTATCCCTTTAATGTTTTTTATTTATTTATTTTTATAAATGTAATGATACTCTAAAGAAGAAACTAAAACTACCAGCAGGTGGCAGTAAATGTCTTTATGAGTCGATTCGTTCAAACGGCTGATTCATTCAGGAATGAAGTAA